>NW_027127093.1:0-27611 GCF_037325665.1 Littorina saxatilis
GGATAGCTTGATCCTAAAACAAGAACCCGGATAGCTGAATTCAAAGGCTAGCTCGAGAGTTTGAGCGGTTCAAAGACATGCTCAAAAGTTAGAAATAGACTTTAAAATGTTCAACAATGATACAGGCTCAAACACTGTAGCTCGAAACATTTGCTCAGGCAGACTGATAGTGTCAGCTTGACCAATAAGGCAATATAATTATAGCGAACTTAAAAGTCGTATAAATTAAATAGAAGACTAAGCGTAGCTTGAACTGAAGACAAGATCAAGAATTCGAGCTACATTTTGAGGGGGAAAAATGGCTTAACCTGACAGAGAGAAAGCTGGAAAAGGGAAGCTTGATGTATGACCAAAATCATTCTAACCCGGACTGGGTGAGACTTATTCAGTTTGACAAGTAAACCAGATAGAATTTGCTGTGTACATACACTGACTAGTTTGAGCTGGACTTGCAAAGTAGGCCCAGCTCGACCGGTAGGCAGTTTGTGTCTAAAAACATCAATCAATCAATCAATCAATATGAAGCTTATATAGCGCGTATTCCGTGGGTACAGTTCTAAGCGCTTGTCGAAGAGTTGTCAACACAGGACTAACAAAGAAACTAACATCTACAGACGGACACGAACCCTATCACACACTAGCAAACCCTGATAAACATACAACAAACAACTGTTTAACAACAATGTACACATCAATAGCTAGGTCCAAACAAAACAATATTAAGCACAAAGAAAACACCCCTCACAGAGCACAGCACAAGAATGTCTTTCACGTTGGGGCACAACACATCACGTCGAACATGAAAGTCGCAGCCAGCTACGGGAAGAACTGAGTCTTCAACCTTGAACGCGTCAAGAGAGGGGCTCTGGCGAAGCTCAAGCGGCATGGAGTTCCAGACCGAGGGGCCCGTGGAGGGAAATGCAAGCTTAACTGGTCTTGATTCAGCTTAACTCGTGGGCTGGGTGAAGTTTAATACCAAGCAGGAGATTGGATAAACGACTACGAGGTTGGAGATACACTGAACAGGGAAGTTTTGGGGGCTCATCTTCGTTGAAGGATGGGCTAGGGAAAAGGGCTTCTAGGTTTAGATCTTGACTGAAAGCTACAGCTAAGCTTTAAATTAATATAAGGTTTGAATTCGACTTAAAATAGGGACAAACTTCACCTAAATACTTGGTTTAGTTGACCTAAACCGCATGGTTGAGCTTGACTGAAAATACGGTTGAGCTTGACTCAAAGACTCGCTTGAACTGAGTGGAACAGACGGTTGAGATCAACTGCGGGGCATCAACTGATAGACATCGTTGTGCTCGTCCGAAGAAATGGTAGACCTTGACTGAGAGACGTCGTTTATTGTTTATCGGCGTGACTGCAAGATTTTGTTCAGCTTCACTGGAGAAGCTGAATCGTTTGTTTTCATGATGAGTTTCGGAATCAGGATGAACAAAAGTTGGGTTCTTTTAAATTATAATTCATCTGCTGTTTAGGCAGCTGGATGGAACATGGAAAGATTAAGAAAGCAATCTGCTGTGATAACAAACTGTTCATTTTCTACTTAATGGTCCAATGTGGATGAAAGATATCATCTAATTTGGGCAAAGGGAGACGACGTTTTTGGGTCATTTTGTAAGAAGTCGAGTTTGGACGAGTCTGCTAAGTCCGACAGAAGACCTCGCGAATAAAGGGTAACCGGATGAAGTGTTCATCACTCGGGAGGGAAACGAAGAGACACGACTTCCGTCAAGCAAAGACTTGCTTGTACTTTGGTATATTTTCAGTTTTCGAGTCAAAGACAGCATGTAAGACTTTGACGTTTCGTGATTCTGAGGTACATTTCCTCACGTTGAAGCGACCGTGCTCTACATCTCAGATGTGATCAGGATTTACCTTGGAATAACAGAATCCGTCAACCGAAACATTTTGTTTTCTCATTTTTTGTTTCATTTACTCTATTAACCTCATGCTGGGATATTCGGGTCGCTTCCTCCCAGTGGAAAGCTAGCAGCAACATAAGTCGCACTACCCAGGTGTCTGCGTGTTTAGGTGTAATCAGCCACCTGCACTTATGGCAGTATGGCCAAAGTCTTTTACGTGCCACTGTGGTGACACGGGCGTGGTACATGGATATCGTCCCTGAGTCTGCACATAAAGTTGACCCGTGTCCGTACCCTGCCGGGATTCGAACCTGTGACTTGAGGACCACAAGTCCAGTGCTGTACCAACTGAGCTACCCGGGCCCCTGCACATGTACTGTACAGTGCTGGTAAATGTGTCTCCAAATATTAATTGTGCATTTGTCATGTCGATGTACTGTACAGTGCTTGTAAATGTGTCTCCAAATATTAATTGTGCAATTTATCAACGACTTATAGGGAGTGTCACGCATGCAGGGTCAACCGGCACGGTTGGCCTAGTGGTAAGGCGTCCGCCCCGTGATCGGGAGGTCGTGGGTTCGAACCCCGGCCGGGTCATACCTAAGACCTTAAAATTGGCAATCTAGTGGCTGCTCCGCCTGGCGTCTGGCATTATGGGGTTAGTGCTAGGACTGGTTGGTCCGGTGTCAGAATAATGTGACTGGGTGAGACATGAAGCCTGTGCTGCGACTTCTGTCTTGTGTGTGGCGCACGTTAAATGTCAAAGCAGCACCGCCCTGATATGGCTCTTCGTGGTCGGCTGGGCGTTAAGCAAACAAACAAACAAATGCAGGGTCATGTACAAAAGCCTTTTCCGAAAGATAAGCCAAACAGCATCAACTAGTTTGTAAAATGTGTCGGGTTTTCATAGAAATTCATGACGCAAAGAAGTAAGCATGAATCGTTTTTCTCTTTATGTGTATATGCTTTTATGTTATGGTTTGGATTGTTGTTACTAGGGCAAACAATATAAGTGTGGCCAATGTTTTTACACAGGGACGTTAAGATACACGATGTTATCATCATTAGGGAAAAAGACACTGAAACAATCGCGTTTCTGACAGAAAAAAATTGCTCACCAACCCTTCAGACACCTATGAGTTTCATGTCATGAACGAGAACAAAGAATAACACATGAACTTTTCTGCCAGCGAATGTCCATGATGCCTCGTTTCCTGCCTATCTTTATTTGATTTAATCTAAAAATTTCTCCGTGACAATGCGACTTACAGCGCGAGCATCAAGACCAAAAGGACGTTGAGAGCTTTACCTCCCTTGATTTTTCCTAGATGTAACTTTCTATAGAAAAGAAACCAAATAAGTATTTCCGACAAGCTGTCTTACTATAGTTACTTGTTACGGAGAGGTTACTGAGACAGGTCATAAATAAATTTAAGCCGAGATTTAAATTGTATTATTGAACTTTGTCTGCGATGCCTCGTTTCCTGCCTATCTTGATTTGATTAGCTGCCAAGTAGTGTTTGTAAATGTTGTGTTTAGTGGACGATGTTTTGATTTGAATGGCTTGTTGTTCTGTTTAAGATTTATATTTTGTAATACAGATCGAGGTGTATGTTTCAGAGTTTTTGAATGAACGCTTGTTTGTGTGTTTGTGTGAGTGAGTGAGTGAGTGTGTGTGTGTGTGTGTGTGTGTGTGTGTGCGTGTGTGTGTGTGTGTGTGTGTGTGTGTGTGTGTGTGTGTATGTGTGTGTATGTGTATGTGTGTGTGTGTTTGCGTAGTGTCTTAATATATATATATGTGTGTGTGTGTGTGTGTGTGTGTGTGTGTGTGTGTGCGTGTGTGTGTGGGTATATATATGTGTGCGAGTGTGTGTGTGTGTGTGTGTGTGTGTGTGTGTGTGTGTGTGTGTGTGTGTGTGTTAGTCACATCCACATCAGCGAACACAGGGGTTTTCCAGCACAAAAGGGGACATAACCTGAAAATGATTTCGACTGAAGATCGAAGTCAAGCCAGGGGGGACAACTGTTAAAGAAAACGGCATCTGCAACAATCCAGAATACCACTGACTGAGCTGCTGTTATTATTTTCATGCTAAAAAAGAGTCTTTTTTCTCGCACACACACACACACACACACACACACACACACACACACACACACACACACACACACACACACACAGTTAACAGAGACATCGTGAGCGCACAGCCACATTCTATTTCTAAATTGAAACTCAACTCGCACTGAATAGGTGGGACACCTCCCGATAAAACAATTTAAGTCTTTACTTAAATTTGGTTATGACCTGGTTCGGCTGAGACCTCCGTAAGACAATGGGAAAAGACAATTTGGTCGCTTTTCTGTATAAAGTCAAACCGGCTACGATAATTCAAGTAGGGAGTTAAACCTCCCAACTTCCTTTTCCGTCTTGAACGCAGCGAGAGAAGACGTGTTTTTCGCGGACGAAAATTATATCGCCTTCGTGTGATATTTTTGGTCAACATCCACTCACTTGACGGTGGTATTTATGTTAATAGCGTGTTGTCAGCCTATTATTGGCTCACGTAAGTGTAGCTTGTGCGATCGTAACTTTGTCTGTGCGTGCGTATGTGTGTATGTCTGTGGTAGAAACTTTAACATTTGACTAAACACCGAAATACTCATTTTACCTGGTTATTATCCATGCAACAGCTTCAAAGTATTGAAGCAATGATCAACATTTCGTCGGCACGTATGCAGTTAAAGTGTGTATCCAAAGAAAATGGGTGGTGTGGGTTTTTTTTTTTGGGGGGGGGGGGGTAAAAACAGGTGACTGGTTTGTGTCGTGTGTGGTATGTAGACCAGGTCAGGGGTCAAGGTTAGGTCAGATCGCGTGAAGGATTGGGGTATAGATACAGTTCTCACCGAGCTGCAGTTCGCCGATTCGGGGAAGACGATTTCTCATTGTTCGGTTTCGTAGCTCCAGAAAAATAAATAAAGAAGATACCAAAGGATATTTCCTACAGGTTGATCTGCACAGCGTGTTTCCAGTGTGTGCGCGAGGAAGCGCTGTCGAAAGCCGCTAGCGCAGTGTCGATCTCGGCAGGCGTGTCCCCGTAAGTAGGCTACAGACAGACAGATCTAGATCTAGTGTCTCCCACTCTTGCACCGTGTCACCTATGCTTACTGTGTGTGTGTATGTGTGACGGAGTGAATGAGTTTGTGTTACTGTTTGTCGATTTCTTACGGGAGCCTTGAAGGCTTCGCCTCTTGTTTTAACAATAGTTTCAGGTGTATGGAAATTTTTGTTGAAAGTACACACAGCATGCTTCTCAGTCAGTGTACTTCTACTTGTACGCCACCTTTACTGAAAAGCAGAATTGTCACGAATGATATTTTCTTTATAGTATGGTACATTACCAAGAAAGTCCCCTGCGTGTTGCAAGGTTATCAATTTCATAACTGGTGTGTGCGGAAAGTTGTTTTTCATCAGCATTATGTTAGTCATTCAAGAGATCTAGATGTACGGGAACGTCATCAAACATTTTACGTCACGCGTTTGCCAGGATCTGCGGCCTTGGTGGTAGCGGGGCAACATACGTTTTGGAACATTACAAAAGTCGCGGGCGTGCTGGTCTTTGCTACCCGTTCGACCATCTAGAACACTGTCATTAATTTTAAAGCAGAAGGCTTAACGTCACGAATTATTCTTTATATCATTAACGACATGAATTATATTTTACTTCGCACTGAATAGGTGGGACACCTCCCGATAAGTGGTGTCATTATCCATTGTGCTTGCACTCAGAAGTGCGACGCAGTACCGGTGTTCAAAAGATGCTGCTTTTGACGCCACATTAGACAGTACTTTATCACTTGTCATACATTTTCGAATATAATACATTTCACTCTGTGGGACAGCAGATTAAACGACAAACATAATTCACAGACAAGCTTACATTTTGCATAAAATGTCAGACTATCGTGACGACTTCCGTCCTATATTGTCTGTATACTCACGTGTGTATGCAAATGTGTTGTCTCTGGTGGCGGTCGGCATTGTGATTGACTTGGGGTGGGGGATGGGGGGTGGTTGATCATTGAGAAATATCGCACGAAGCGCAACATCCGGAATCCTCAAACTATGAATGACACAACCTTCGAACGCCGAAGAATAAAAAGAAGAAGTAGTTATTGCAACAGCATTAATCCTTAATTAGTTTATACCAAAAAAAAGAGTGATCGAGAGAGAGAGAGAGAGAGAGAGAGAGAGAGAGAGAGAGAGAGAGAGAGAGAGAGAGAGAGAGAGAGACAGTGACAAAGATACAGAGAGAGATAGTGAAAGAGAAACAGGCAAACAGACAGACAAAATAAGGTCTTCGTGACGTGAACACGAAACATCTCACTGCTCGCGTGGAACACTCTCACGTTCGATCAACCATGCGATTCCTCTCCAGTCTATTACTTTAATGAGGTACACGCTGCATGCTCCGTTTGCTGGACATTTGCTGGAGATGGGAACATGCATGACAAATTATCGATCACCGTCAGTGGTACTGAGTACACTAGCTGTTGAGATTAAAAATCTTGGGCCTGTGCTTACTTGCCTGTTCCGGAGCGCTGTGCTCGGTGTGTTGCGCTTTTGTGATCCGCAGCGAAGGAAGCACAGGCCAAGGACAGTGTTAATCTCAACAGCTACTGTACGCAGTACCACTAACGGGGATCGATAATTTTGCTTGCGCGTTCCTATCTCCAGCAAATGTAAACCAGCACTCGGATCTGCCTTAAACTTTGGCACATATTGCCTCCACTATTTGTTGCTTAGCATGCAAAGTCACAATTTGTTAACCTAAAACCCTGAATTAATATGAATATTTGTTTAGATCTTTCGGAAAAGTTACGTAATACGACACGCTAAGTATACACATTCGCAAAAAGCAACATAGATTTTGGTCAGCCTCTTGGTCATAACTTCTGAAATTTCCAAACCAAAGCATTGAGAACTTGAGCATATATCGCTCTTTGAGTGGAGGACTCCCTCAAAAATGGCCGCAAAACGTGCCTTTTTTGGCCTCTGAAACAGTTGACACCTATCGCCTTTGACAAAAGGCTACATAAAGACTAGAGAAATAAGGTGCATAAAACAAAATGTTCCGAACAGGAAATCGAATGGCCTTTCCAATGGTGGTCAGAAGTGTTTGGTTTGTGCATATTCTGAATTTTTGAAGATTTTAAAATACGGGGCTATTGTTTTTGTCAGGTCGATTTTAGGGGTGACCTTGCTTGACAGGCTGTCACGGGATGCTACAAAGTACCATCAATCGGACACATGATAGGAACAGCTGACATAATTACTTTTTCGAGCATATAACGTTCAACTAAAATGATTTGCGTTTTAATGCTTTTTTTAGCGTGCGAAATTTGTTGCAATAATTTTGTGGCCAAGTTTAGTTTGAACCACAATTTACGAACTTCAAAGAAGACAGCAACGAAGGGGAAAGACAAGAACATTGTATGTTCTCAATACGGCATTGGTGTGTAAACATGACAACGCAAGATTCTGTATTAATCTTTGTTTTGCACACCCCTGATTTTGATCATCAGAAAATATCGAAGACCGTTAGATCACGCTGCAGTGCTACTCTTGGAACGCCATGAAGAATTGCATTTCATGTTTTCAGTCTTCAGTTCATGTGCATATCATTGTGTAGATCTCTTCTTCCAAAATGAACTCAAGAGTGAGCGCTTACCCACTAAATGCAAGAGGGACAATTATCTAGAGGGAAAAAACATGTCAAATTCTTGCAAGGGAAGCAAATTTGTGATCGATACATTTTAAAACGCACTGAGCGGTTACGTCTCTTGGATGAGAAAAGAATGATTTTGTGAGGGAGCAAATGTCTAAGTGAAATACGGGTTTCATCACAAAAGAGACCCTATGAGTGGAATACGGGGTTCATCACAAAATAGACCCCATGAGTAGAATACGGGGTTCATCACAAAATAGACCCCATGAGTGAATCGAATACGGGTTTCATCACAAAATAGACCCCATGAATGGAATACGGGTTTCATCACAAAATAGACCCCATGAGTGGAATACGGGTTTCATCATCAAATAGACCCCATGAGTGGAATACGGGGTTCATCACAAAATAGACCCCATGAGTAGAATACGGGGTTCATCACCAAATCGACCCCATGAGTGGAATACGGGGTTCATCACGGAGTTCATCACAAAATAGACCCCGTGAGTGGAATACAGGGTTCATCACAAAAGAGACCCCATGAGTGGAATACGGGGTTCATCACAAAATAGACCCCATGAGTGGAATACGGGGTTCATCACAAAATAGACCCCATGAGTGGAATACGGGGTTCATCACAAAATAGACCCCGTGAGTGGAATACGGGGTTCATAAAAAAATAGACCCCATGAGTGGAATACGGGGTTCATCACAACATAGACCGCATGAGTGGAATACGGGTTTCATCACAAAATAGACCCCATGAGTGCAATACGGGGTTCATCACAAAATAGACCCCATGAGTGGAATACGGGGTTCATCACAAAATAGACCCCATGAGTGTAACACAGGGTTCATCACAAAATAGACCCCATGAGTATAATACGGGGTTCATCACAAAATAGACCCCATGAGTGGAATACGGGTTTCATCACAAAATAGACCCCATGAGTGGAATACGGGGTTCATCACAAAATAGACCCCATGAGTGGAATACGGGTTTCAACACAAAATAGACCCCATGAGTGGAATACGGGTTTCATCACCAAATCGACCCCATGAGTGGAATACGGGGTTCATCACGGAGTTCATCACAAAATAGACCCCGTGAGTGGAATACAGGGTTCATCTCAAAATAGACCCCATGAGTGGAATACGGGGTTCATCACAAAATAGACCCCATGAGTGGAATGTGGGGTTCATCACAAAATAGACCCCATGAGTGGAATACGGGGTTCATCACAAAAGAGACCCCATGAGTGGAATACGGGGTTCATCACAAAATAGACCCCCTGAGTGGAATACGGGGTTCACCACAAAAGAGACCCCATGAGTGGAATACGGGGTTCATCACAAAATAGACCCCATGAGTGGAATACGGGTTTCATCACAAAATAGACCCCATGAGTGGAATACGGGGTTCATCACAAAATAGACCACATGAGTGGAATACGGGGTTTATCTCAAAATAGACCCCATGAGTGGAATACGGGGTTCATCACAAAATAGACCCCATGAGTGGAATACGGGTTTCATCACAAAATAGACCCCATGAGTGGAATACGGGTTTCATCACAAAATAGACCCCATGAGTGCAATACGGGGTTCATCACAAAATAGACCCCATGAGTGGAATGCGGGGTTCATCACAAAATAGACCCCATGAGTGGAATACGGTTTTCATCACAAAATAGACCCCATGAGTGGAATACGGTTTTCATCACAAAATAGACCCCATATGAGTGGAATACGGTTTTCATCACAAAATAGACCCCATGAGTAGAATACGGGGTTCATCACAAAATAGACCCCATGAGTGGAATACGGGGTTCATCACAAAATAGACCCCATGAGTGGAATACGGGGTTCATCACAAAATAGACCCCATGAGTGGAATACGGGGTTCAAAGTTCGATCAGCATTGTTTTGAGGGGAGGGTGGATAGTGAGTATGGAGTTTAGTGAGATAAACAAGGCCGGCTGACGCCGCAACACACACACACACACACACACACACACACACACACATTAAAACTGCCATGTTACCAAGAGCTGTTACTACTTTGAAAGACAGTCGAACTCCTAACTTCACCCTCCACGCCTCCCCTGCCTCTACTCCCCCTTCCAACTCCTTCCTCCCCATTTTATTTAAAGTGCACACGTAATAAGAATTGAGTCCAGCTACACAATGGAATTCCCGTACCTTTTCGGAGAAAAAGTGTCAACACACTTTTTTTTTCTAAAAAAAGCAGAAATCTCCTGTGACCATGCATGCACACAACAGAACATGGAGAACACACCTAGTCATAATTTTTTTGGGAAAAAAAATTCATTTCATCATGAGTAATGTATTGCCTGCACGAAAGTGTAAACAGAGATAACAGTGGATGAATGTGTGTGTGTGTGTGTAGAGGAGTACGGCTGTCTTTCAAAGTAGGAACAGCGCACACACACACACACACACACACACACAGACACACACACACACACACACACACCGTCACACACACACACACCGTCACACACACACACACACACACACACACACACACACACACACACACACACACACACACACACACGCACTCTCTCTCTCTCACAGACACACGCAGACAGACAGACACACACTCACACACACAAACACACATACACACACAAACACATGCACACACACACACACTAACACACACACACACACAAACACACACACACAAACACACACACACAAACACACACACACACACAAACACACACACACACAAACACACAAACACACACACACACACAAACACATACACACACAAACACACACACACACAAACACACACACACACACACACACACACACACACAAACACACACACAAACACACACACACACACACGACACTAAACCCACGCGGTATCGCCGTGTCCTCAATTTAAAATCAATACTTTTTCAAATTGTATTCCTTATGACGAGACAGTTCCTGGGAAAATACTGGTTGCGAAGATCGGTTTGTTTTTCAGAAATATTTGAACTCGACCTTTTGCGATAATACTGAAATGACAAGAGTTGTTCTGGAAAACGTATGGGAAGTCCGTTTAGTCATACGCTGGAAATAACCCGCCACCGGGGTCAGGATGGGGCAGCTTTGTTTTGATTCAAAGTTGGAAAAGCGCAATGTAACCCGACATGTTTTTATTTTGTTAAATGTGTTTTTGTCCTGTCGACGTGTGTGAGTGGCCGACGCTGCAGGCAGTGTTATGCCTCGGTCTCACATCTACGAATGTCACACGACTTTAGGTAGTCGGCTGGAAGTCGGAAGAGGTCGGAGAGTTCGTGAGAATTAGCAATTTTGTTTTTGAAAAGTCGTATAGTTCGGAAGGCCCTTCAGACTCATGTTTTGAAATTTTCAAAACAGTCGGAAGAGCCTCCTGACTCAGACGAATAGAAAAGGTCATATATTGTACTACGTCTTATTTCTGCCTTACCAGTCCTTTCACCTATATTTCCTTCCAAGAAAACTCTCCCTACTATTCCCTGCAGTTTTGCAATTCTTTTCTTGTTGTCTTATTTCTTCCTGACTGGATCCATCACCTTTATTTCACTTACCAAAAGTCTTCTTTTCCACATCCTTATTTCTCTGCACCCTGCATGTCGTAAGAGGCGACTAACGAATTCTGTTCCTCCTTTTACCCTTGTTAAGTGGTTCTTGTATAGAATATAGTCAATGTTTGTCAAGATTTTAGTCAAGCAGTATGTAAGAAATGTTTAGTCCTTTGTACTGGAAACTTGCATTCTCCCAGTAAGGTCATATATTGTACTACGTTGCAAGCCCCAGGAGCAATTTTTTAATTAGTGCTTTTGTGAACAAGAAACACTTAACAAGTGGCTCTATCCCATCTCCCCCCTTTCCTCTATCCCATCTCCCCCCTTTCCCTCGTCGCGATATAACCTTCGTGGTTGAAAACGACGTTAAACACCAAATAAAGAAAAGAAAGACGAATAGAAATTTGTCGGGTGGTTGTCGTAAGCGTGTCGGTTTAGTCGTAAGGCGATTCTGATTAGTCGTAACGGTAGTCGGAAGACTCGTAAGGGTGGTCGGATTTGTCGGTAGCATAGTTTCGTTCGGATTAGTCGTAAGGGCAGTCTGATTTGTCGTTAGGACAGTCGTTAGCTAGTCGGTTTAGTCGTTACACTGGTCGTGAGAGTCGACTATTGTTCGGAAGTTTTTCAGCCGGGCCTGTCGTAACTGCAGTCGGAATTGTTGTTACTGCAGTCGGAAGTGTCTGGACACATGTCGGATTTGTCGGCCCTAAAGTCGGGTGGTTGTCGTCTGCTTGTCGGCTACATGGTCGGATCAGTCGTAAGGACAGGTCGGGAGTGAAATTTGGAGCCAAATTTGCATCCGACACTTCCGACCTAGCCGACTTAACTATCCCCGACACTTCCGAAAAATCGTATATGTGAGACCGAGGCATTATCTGCAGACGTCTTAACTATAGAATGAGTTCTCCCTTTCAGGGGAATTTCCTCTGCGCAAGACTTACTGGCGAGGGAGGAAGGAAGGTCAGGGAGGGGCTGTCCCCGCTTTTCTTTTACCACAGTGCAGTCTGACTATCTACCGCCACCGTGAGGGGTCAGACGATGGGGTTAAAGCCTGAATGCCAGTATAACATAACATACGTGTACATGAAATGTCAAGGTCAGACTAACTGGATATGGCGTATGCGATCTCATTTACCGTGTTTATCCAATTCAAACAGACAGTTTGTAGCAAGCACAGTACTAGGTACGGAGCAGCGCGCAGTTCTAGCAACGATAAAATTAGATCTTCTTTTGGGTTCCTTCGGCTTGTTTTTTTCTGTCCGGGCCATTTAAGCAGAGTTCTACTTCAAAGAAGCATGTGTTTTTTTTAGCATTAACTTGGTACATTTTGATACAAAATTGTGAATAGCCGCTGCCCTAGCTTTATCATATTTACGATCGGTTTCATTCGACAGCAGAAACTCATAAGATATTGTTTCAAGTAAGATGAAATAGTGTTGCCGTGTAAATCGTCTTCAAATCTGGTGTGGCCGCTCAACCATAGATCAGCACAAGGCCACTTTAAAAGCTACCGCTATGTACAGTTATTTGTTCCACCCACCCCTGTTTACAACCATTGGATGTAATCAAACAATCCGCGTCACCAGCAAGGTCTTCACGCAACTACCACGCGAGAGCCTGAATCGTGACTGAAAGCATCCTTCACCCTCAAACCCCTCTACCTCCCTCCCCTCAAACACACACTGTTAGCAGAAAACAAGTCACCCGGTATTCATGAGGACACGTAATGATGAGGTCATCATTTCCCAAAAATATGTTTTGCAAAAATATGTTTTTGGGAAATCAGCCATCGACAGTCTACGAATCATGTTGTAATCGCCATTATCTCCCAAGTATATAAAGCTTGCAAACCGATAAGAGCCCACACTGATGACATTCGGGGGTGTAGAGAGCGGAGTCTCAACCGTGATTGAATACGCAGGAAATGGTGAAACTGCAAAGCTCTTTGTAAGTACCTTGAAATAATCAGTAGTGAGTAAATACACCTATGTTAAACTTTGGTCACTACTTCTTCTTCATGCAAGCCAGGGAAAAGTGCTCGATCGGACTTAAATGCCCCTCGGCGTAAGGCGTTATTATGCCTTGCCTTACTTTTTTCTTTCACGTCACGTTTTGTAAAATAAAAGCATTGCTCGGGGAAGTGGATATGGAGGAGGAAGGACAGGAGGAACTGATGTTGCTTCTTCTGGATTTAGTGCTGTGACACTGATAGTCACATGGAATACTTAAATGTATCAAATTAAATATGCAATCGGTTAAGATACCCTTGGACACCTCAAAGTCAGAGACAGCATGCTTCATTAAAAAAAAAATCATACAAAACACAGCGTCATTAGGAAACTCCATTGTTACTGTATTCAGCAAGCAAATTGTGGCTGTGTTGTTCTGGCACGGCCCTTCCCGTGAAAACAGATTGCTTCAAGCAATAACTAACTGTAACCTGAAATTAAAAGAATAAAAGCTGAAAACCCGGGATCAGTCATCACCAAAACTGATAGGGCCTGACTAGCCGAAACCGTAAACTGCATGTGACTGGTCGACCTGGTATGACCGCTTGGGTTGTCACCTTTCTTCTCTCTTTTCTTTCGAGCACTCGCTTTCTTTCTTCTACTCTATAGTCTACAACTACTTTCATCACATTTTCACGACAACCCAGCCGATCAACTGAGAATGAGCTCGTTCGTTTTATACAGATGACAGACAGATAGAAGACGACAAACTTCCGCACAATCTTACAATTTATCACAAAACTTGAGAAAAAGTCCTCATCATTTTACTAAAAATAAAACTTCATACAATTTTACAAAATAATTATAGTCACCTCAATCATGATGTACATAGTCGGAATTGTCAGGGTGAAGAAGAAGACACCCGGTAAACTGGGGTAGGTCTTTTCTACCTTTACATTTACATAACTACCGCAATGCAGTACTTGCGGGTCTAAAATTCCTTTGGTTTAAACATAAGTTTATTTTAACAAAGGTTACAATCATGACATGTATACAAAGTTCACAGAAACAGCAACAAGCTAGAAGCTTATAGTGGTGTTCCTGCATGACAGTACAACATAAGGCGGTAAAAATTTGTCTCAATAAACCAAATCTATTAATAACGTAATGAACGTTGCATAATGATGATAAAGAAAGACAGTAAAGGAAGGAAGGAGGGGGAGGTGAATTATGTGATTGGGGAGGGTACAGTTTAAATGAAAAGCAAGTAAACATGAAAAGAAAATTGAATGAAAATTGTACATCAAAACAAAAATCAGTTTTAGAATACATATATAATATTGATGGTGTTAGCGAGTAAGAGATAGGGAGGGAGAGAGGGAGGGAGGGAGGGGGAAAGTGAGAGAGAGGGGGAGAGTGAGAGAGAGAGAGGGGGAGAGAGAAAGAGAGAGGGGGAGAGAGAGAGAGAGAGAGAGAGAAAGAGAGAGAAAGAGAGAGAAAGAGAGAGAGAGAGAAAGAGAGAGAAAGAGAGAGAGAGAGAGAGACGAGTAGACGTATCGATTTTGTTTTCACTTTACATGTTTATCTGTTCGAAACGGCCGGACTGTCCAATAAATTCCTGCACTGTTAAAAAGATTTTTTTGTTAATTTTTGTTTGCAAGGAGGGGTTTCCATGAAGTAGAATATCTGTGTGTATGAAGTTGTTGGTTAGTTTGTTGATTGTGTTGTTTCTTGCAGCTAAGTGTAAACGGCATTCTAGTAAGAAGTGTGTTGCAGTTTCTGTTCCATCACCACAGTCGCATACGCTATTTTCCGCAAGGTGTCGCTCAACTAAGTCTTTCTTTAGATCGCTGATATTAAGTCTCATTTTTGTGTGGATTATTTGTGTTTGTCGACTGCCACTGTAGAAGTAAACGGGAATTTGTGTGTCGTCTTTTGTTAAGTAATGTTTAAATTCCCCGAGGGAGTCGGTTAACTGTAATTCCTTTCCTTTTTTGTTTGGGACGTTACCTAACTGTTACTGCAACTTCAGCAATTCTAAGTCTACAACCACTCACTGATCGAGGGTCCTTACCAAAAATGGGGTGGGGTTCAGGTTCAATCTGTACTTCAAAACTTGTCTTACTGATAAAACTAGCTTTATAGGTTTACTGTTCTTTGTCTCACATTGAACTTCACAATTGTCTACAACCTTTATAAATTATTATCTTTAACTTTAAAAATATAAACATATGTATAAATAAACAAACCACACAAGATTACATTTATCGTTAATATAGAAATAATATAACAGAATCACACATACCAACACACATTAAGGACTATTTATCTTTAATCTACTAACTACATTTACTAAGTCTATTTATTGCTTGGTCACACAGGTCTCCGCGAAGCATTCGAACATATAAGCGGATTTGCATGAAATCGATTTTCATTCTGGGCACATGTTCGTGGTAAATATAACACATCTATACATTTTGGGATTCATAAGATGATAAAGAATACAATGCAATACGTTTTAATGATTAATTGCAATTTCAATTTCCAGCAGAATTTTAATAAACACATCAGGTAATTAACTGTTCTGTTTGGAATTCATTCCAGTAGGCCGGACCGCGTCAAAGTCACCCTTTCTCAGTAATGAGGTGCAATGCTGTCGCCTTCGGTTATTTAAAAACCACTAATATCAAGTCATTTTGAAGTGGCATATTATGTTATTTGGTACGTGGCAAATTTTGACAGTAAACAGCCGAGACCTCCGAATGATGCAAGATCTGTAATCTTGCTGAGAATACCTCAAAAAAATACATACTGTCGCCTATGATGCTATTAGTCATGCAACATTCTCACTCGTTTACCATCGACACGTACAGCTTACTTTGTTATGAACAAAACCATGGATCATGAAAGGGAAACAAGACAAACATTTTAAGCGAATAGAGCAATTTTAAGTCAAAGAATCTGGGGATGTTAGCTGTGTCGCCAACTTCAATGATACATACGTGTGATGGGGTGAAGTAGAGAAGAAGAAGAAGGGGTGCTCAGGCAGGAAGCATTCACATAGAGACGCCAAGTCAGGGGTTGCAGTAACGTGACTTTTATTTTCAACGATACCAGAAGTCAGTTAGTGGAGCACACAACAAAATACGTCCACTCTCTCTCGCGTCTTTCAGAGTTCTCTCTGTTCTCCCTCACACCCTAGCATGTAATAATAATAATAATAATAATAATAATAATAAATAACTTTTCTATATCGTGAGTCCCATCAATTGGCTCCAGGCGCTTTACAAGTTCATTATAGAATAAACTAGCACAAATCAACAAGCATACAAAGCATACATTTAACTGAGACATAACACCAAGATCCCAAGCACTAAGCAAAACTTAGCGTACAATGTTAAAAGTACACACACACACACACACACACACACACACGCACGCACGCACGCGCACACACAAAGATACCATTGACAAATAGACCATAAAGCACATGCAGGGTAGAGAGTTCCAAAACAGAATAGAGTTGTGGAGAGTCTACTCAGGCTAAGCAAAGGCTTTACGAAACAGGTATGTTTTGAGTTGTGTTTTGAAGGAGGAAAGGCTGCTGGAGTCACGGATAGAACTTGGAAGCGAGTTCCATACGGTCGGAATCTGGTACCTAAAGGTTCTTTCACCAAAGGTCTTGGTCCTGGTTTTGGGGATGCGAAGGAGTTTTTCAGAGGAGGATCTGAGAGAACGGGATGGCTCGTAGATACTGAGGGAATGGGACAAATAGGGGGGAAGTGATTTCTCAAAACAGCAGTACCCTAACAGAGCCAGCTTGTACTCGATTCTATACTTCATAGGAAGCCAGTGAAGGGTGGTAAGTAGGGGAGTGACATGGTCTTTCTTAGACTTCTGCAGACTTTAGCTAGAGTCACCAACATCCAATCAAAATCCTAGTAACTATTAGCAACACAACATTTTAAGATAATAAGCCATTCCATTGGTTAAAGACAAGAAGAAGGGGGGGGGGGGGTAAGGGATTAAGACCTTCCAACCGCAGCTGGCACGCTTCTCTGTATCAAATTGAAAGGGATTCACACCCTCTTAACGAGACTTTGAACTGAGCGATCAAACATTACCACGCACGTGTTATCGGCGGCTACCCCGGGTCGGCCATAACAGTTACGCAACTGACCACCTGCCAGCTGGTAACAACACCTTCAGGCTCCCCGGCTCCCGTCTCTTTCTAGGAGATCGGCTGAAGTTCAAAGGATCTACCTGTGACTGAACATGTGCATCTCAACATTTAACTTGTAACAGATAATGGCATTACACAAAACATCATGCGATCGGCAACATGAACTACAAACACTAGACTGGAAAATAACAAAACGTTACTCTATAATTGGAGACTGGTCACCCTGTCACATACGTAAGCACACCTTTATACCATATTGCAAACATTGTCTGTGCATGTATAGACTTGCATTTGGGTTTTCATAAATGAATGTACTGTACTTTAACACCTTATACACACTGAACATGCAAGACTGCTGTTAATTCACAGATTCGACTTTTTGTCAAACAATGTAGTTGCGATCTTTAAAATTAGACATAATGGTTAGCAAGAAAGTATTCCAGAAGCTGAGCAATCCATGCCTATAGCAGAATGAACGTGTACATAATCAATGGAGGAAAACAAGTTGCGTGTTTTCATAGTCACAAGGATACTCCGTCAATCAAATCAGAGGGCACGAGCGATACATACGTTGCTTCTTGATAGGAACATTAATGCATAATAACAGTTGAATTCGGATATAAACGGAACTTTGATTACAGTTGAACCTTACATATATTATAATTATATTCAGCTCTTGTGAAAAACCCTCTCATTTATTTTTTTATACCATTTATCATTTTGCCAGTTTTGACATCGCAATTGCACCTCACTGCTGAGGATGGGATGTTGGTTATGTGTTTTTGTTTTTTATCGTCCCTACAACTAATCTGGGACCGACAATGAATGGGTGAAGATTGTCTGAAAAAAATGATAGATTAGTTTGATTCAAAAGTGTGATCAGTTTTCTGGGAATTGCTTCACACATGCAAACACAGGCACAGACAAACACAGACAGACAAACAGACAGACACACACACACACACACACACTTACGCACACGCACACACACACACAAACACGTACGCACACGCACACATACACTCACACACAAACACACACACACACACACACTTACACACACACACACACACACACACACACACACACACACACACAAACTACCGCAATACATATAGACAAAATTGCCCAAACTAATTTAAATATTAAAGAATTCTGGGTTCATGTTTCATACAAATGCAACATCAGTCCGAAGCAACCTCCATCGGGCTAGTGTTTGGGAACTATGCGATAAGTGTTATTGTGTCCAACACGCATGTTAACACTTGTTGCTCTTTGTTTTCAGATCTCAGGCACCGTCTTCAGAAACTGGCGTCAGCAACTGAAAAGAACACTCCTATCATTCGTATATTTCCATTGTAAAAAGGAAATTGACATTGAACACTGCAACTAAACACGAAGACCAAGAAACGAAAAAGTCACGAACACTGAACGATTCAAAGTCTTTTTTTTTGGTCAGCTACAGCAATATAAAGTCCTTCATGCTCCATCCTACATTGGTGATATAAGGACAAGATTCGTCCCCCCGTAGCGAGTTCCTTGCCACCGTTCACAAAATGGGACTTACAATTGGACACCAAACAGAAACCAAAGACTGTTCCAGTTCAGATGGTTCTACTTCACACTATGAGCGCTCATCCTGGGTGGCGCAAGCGAGCGTAGATCCACCCAAGCCAATCGAATTCGACTATGACCAAAAAGCTATTGGCGGATCGTAGGTTGTGAGGGAATTTTCAATAAATGTGAAGTTTATTAACCTTGTTTCTCCAGTTTCTTTAGCTTGACTGTACTAGAAGGTGACTCTGATTACAAAATCAAAATAATCTAAATTTCGTTCCTTCTTTCTTTTGTTTCTCTTTCTTTCTTTCCTTCTTTCTTTCCTTCTGTCTTTCTGTTTTTCGTTTGTGCTTCCTTGCTTTCTTTCTTTCATTTTTGTTCTCTCTCCTCGTTCGAGTTGTTTTTTCTTTAAAGGGAAATGGGTAACGTATTGTATTCTTCCAACACCTGCACGAACACAATAACGCGTCCAGATGGTACTGTGCAAGTTATTCATGCACACGAGATCTTCAAAGACGGAAAACTGAAGCGGGGGGACTACGAAGCGAGGCAAGTAAACAAGGTGTCAGGGGAGAGCCAACACTGGCACTGGACATCTAAAATACAAAGCCCAGCTGGGTCGTCAGAACCACAACCTTCGGACACGGTCAGCCCACCAGCTCGTCCAATTGTCAGCGATAAGCCTGCGGCCAATGCGGATTCCGAGTGTTCCGATGCAAGTCAAACCAAATCTGTTTTGACGCAATCACTGCGACACATGACAATGGTCGAAAAATGAGTTCGCAATTTACAGCCACGAGTATATCAC
This sequence comes from Littorina saxatilis, assembly GCF_037325665.1. NCBI lineage: Eukaryota > Metazoa > Mollusca > Gastropoda > Littorinimorpha > Littorinidae > Littorina > Littorina saxatilis. The sequence goes on from NW_027127093.1 coordinate 19,688, forward strand.
TGATTCCGATATTGCCACCTAGACAAATAAAGACAACAACGTCAAACGTTTTGTTCAAGTTTTCAACCACAGCTTGCGACAACAGTGATACAAGAATCAGCGGATTAGTGACTTGGTTTAAACAGTTTTATTCAGTTGCATAAATACAAAGCCGTAATTGAAAATTGTAATTAAGGGAGCACAACAAGATAAACTTATAAATGTGCTCTTAGAAACAAACGAGTAATGTGGCGGACAATATTGTAAATGCATGATATTTAAACAAATGAAAACAAAAACAACAACAACGATAACTATAGCAACAGTGGTACGGAAATCTCACACACACACACACGCACGCACACACACACACACACACGTGCACACACACAAAAACACACACACACACACACACACACACACACACACACACACAGAGACACACACATAGAGACACAGAGGACAATCAGATACAGGGGGAGAGAGAGAGAGAGAGAGAGAGAGAGAGAGAGAGAGAGAGAGAGAGAGAGAGAGAGAGAGAGAGAGAGAGAGAGAGAGAGAGAGAGAGAGAGAGAGAGAGAGAGAGATATTGCATCCACTATAGATCAATTCAATGCTCTAGTAACAAAATGACTAAACATATGGTGTTAACAAAAACGTTTGCTGTCTAATATAAATTTCTGAATCTGATAAAACAGCGCTGTGTTTTCAGCCAAGGACTTGTCACTATTACCGTACATAGCACACAAAACAGTAATATTATTATTATCTGGTAGAGTATCAATAGTGGTTGCTCTAACATTCGTGTACAATGGACAGTCAAATAAAAAGTGTTCACAATTTTCAACATGAAAACCACACCTGCAGAAAACATCATTTGTCAAATGTCTTTTAAACATATCTGCATTTAAATCGCTTATCTCTAATCTTAATTTACAATGAATGATTTCTGCTTTTCGAACTTTAGAGTAGACATACGGGGGAATTAGAGGGTCATCTCTGGACAAAAATCTTTTAAAACAACCAATTAGTGACTTGGATTCAGGAGTAAACATAAGAATTCATTCAAACGTTTGTTTGTTTGTTTGAGAGTTAGTGTTTGTTTCTTAATCGAGTTACTTCGTAATCGCAAGAACAAATTCATGTAAAAGTATTTCTAACATTTCCAGGGATTTTTAAGATTTCGCTCGTTTCACGAAGTATTTTTGGAACCAAATCTTGTTCTTCTTCGTACGACGGTTGTGTCAGGCTCGGAATCCGGAGGATGCCATAAACATAGACGTTAAACCAAATTGTTTAAACTAGAAATTTATTAACATCCTTGGAACCCTGTTTAATGTATTAAATTCAACACTGTTTTATCTGACAAAAACATTGACCATGACATTTCAAAAACCGACTTCTGATACTGTTTAACGGACAGAAAATATATATCATACGTGCATTTGTAAAATTAGATTTTAACGCGTTCATTGTATTTGCGAGCGCACTTTTCTATTTTTGTCTTGCTTTTTTTAATTTTAAGTAGTATGTGCTATATTGGCATGATTATCCTGACTTAAGGATGGAGTCTTCCCCTTAGACCAAAGTGATAATAAAATAAGGCCACTCGTTCAACTGAACAATCCCAAAGGAAAATATGTAGACAGGATTTGTGCGGAACTAATTTATTTTATTTTATTTTCAACTTGTCTAACTTACTGAGTGGTAATTCGTGTGCAAGGGTCTGTAACAATCTGTTTCAAACTCAAGTTTCAAACATTATCTTATAAACAGGGCGTAACGTTTCTATTGCTGTATTTCTCTTCTGAAAAAAACGTTTTTGAGCTTATATTAAAACAATCTTTTAATTACTGTCATACATGTCACTTATAATAGACATTTTTCTCAGGTGAAACCAAGAAGGATGTTCTCTGTCAAAATGTGTAGGGTAAAAGAATCACCAAAGTTCAAAATGTAGGACGTTATTGGGTTTCCATATTTGCTGTGGTTAAAGACATTCCTTATTTTAAATATTACAATGTGTTAACACATTAGTATCACTTTTAAACTTTTAATTTGTTGCTTCTGTATGCTTCATGTTGACGTTTTTTTGGGTTTTATTTACCAATTCTGTGAGTGTGGTTTGTGCTCTGTTCTTTTCCTCTTTCGATGCTCTTCGGGTATGACAATTTGATTGTTGATTGTTGATTGTTGATTGTTGATTTATTAGCGTATCCACAAGTAAAATCCCAGAGATTTCTTCGGTAGAGTTTTTAGGGTGTGAAAACGCATGATACCCCACTGTCATGTTTAAGTCTTTATCTCAGAAATGAGGTCCTACTTTTGTTGGCATTGTGACTCCTTGGAATTCGAGGACAATTCAAATAAATAACTCGTATCACTTTTACATGGGGTAGACCCCCACACTTATTGCTATCTTTTATTCAATTGTGGTCAGAGGTTAAACTGTGTAATCAAGTTTTGTGTGTGTTTATCAGATTTGAGAGGATACTTAATTGCTGTTTTTTTCGATTTTGCTTTCTTGCTTGATTTTTCTCGAGTAGTTTCTTTTTGTCTGTTTGCTTATTGCTTTTGGTTTTGTTGCCTAAGGTTCAGTGTAAGCTTGTCGTGATTAATCGTATTTTTATTTAACAACCCTCTTGTAAGCTCTTGCGTTCATGAACATACTTGCACTTCTTAACTCTTGCGTTGACAAGTCTACACTTTTAAACGTTAGTGTTCTCATGTTTAAAGGCACAGTCCTTCCCATGTAAACATTTTGGCTAACCATCCCATATCTGGCAGGGATCAGTTTTATTTAGGGTTTTATTTAGGCGAAACCCATCCTTTTTCTTGACCCCATACCCAAAATCAACAGCGTTGAAGATTTCTGTACCCCCCGCGGGTTAGGGGGAGTCCCATATTGGTTGGGACGAGAAAGAATTTACCCGATGCTCCCCAGCATGTCGTAAGAAGCGACTAACGGATTCTGTTTCTCCTTTTACCCTTGTTAAGTGTTTCTTGTATAGAATATAGTCAATTTTTGTAAGATTTTAGTCAAGCAGTATGTAAGAAATGTTAAGTCCTTTGTACTGGAAACTTGCATTCTCCCAGTAAGGTCATATATTGTACTACGTTGCAAGCCCCTGGAGCAAATTTTTGATTTGTGCTTTTGTGAACAAGAAACAATTGACAAGTGGCTCTATCCCGTCTTCCCCCTTTCCCCGTCGCGATATAACCTTGAATGGTTGAAAACGACGTTAAACACCAAATAAAGAAAAGAAAGAAGATTTCTGTGCAGAGTGGAAATCTTTTTTTTATGGATTTATTTCTTGAAACCTTCCAGTGTCATTCTGAGAAATTAACTACAAAAACAAACAAACGCCTGCACAAGAAGAACCCAGAATTGTTAGTGTGTGTCCAAGTGGAGGAAGAACTTGATCGCAATTTAATGTGGGCAACTCTGCGATAGTCTGTTTTCACTGGAAAGACTGCGCCTTTACACATATTCCATACGTGCAGACTACATAGTGGCACCTTGAAAATAATGCTCTTGTTGCTTTCTTCTGGAAAAACAAAACAAAAACATGACGCTATTGGTACCCCCCGCGGGTTTGGGGGAAGAATTTACCCGATGCTCCCCAGCATGTCGTAAGAGGCGACTAACGGATTATGTTTCTCCTTTTACCCTTGTTAAGTGTTTCTTGTATAGAATATAGTCAAGGTTTGTAAAGATTTTAGTCAAGCAGTATGTAAGAAATGTTAAGTCCTTTGTACTGGAAACTTGTTTTTTCCCAGTAAGGTAATATATTGTACTACGTTGCAAGCCCCTGGAGCAATTTTTTTGATTAGTGCTTTTGTGAACAAGAAACAATTAACAAGTGGCTCTATCCCATCTCCCCCCCCCCCCACCCCTTTCCCCGTCGCGATATAACCTTCGTGGTTGAAAACGACGTTAAACACCAAATAAAGAAAGTAAAGAAATGACGCTATTGGTGTAAATTTGTACATTTCGCAGTCACAAGTTCGCACAAACTAGACTGAATAATATCCATACAAAACTGAGAATGTACATCGGTAAGCATCATGGAAGCATATTATAAAAACAAACTTTCATGTGACACCTGTTTTATCTTCTCTTAAATAGTAGATAGAAAAAATGCTGGATTACAGAACATACACTGAATATTGTGTACACTATGTTATTCAGCAATTATTTCCACTTGATGATCATGATGTACACCTTCATATTACAAAACTTTACATTCAAAACATCCAATACATAGGCACAGGCTTTAAACGCACCCAAGAGTTTGTTTTACTGTTTTACTAAGTCCTTTTTTAAATCTGTTTTATTTTTATTCCCCATCACATGTCTTCTTTTTGTGTGTTTTTCTCTGATTGGTCAAAATTAATGTTAACGGCGTGTGAACGATTTCGCTTTCTATGTCAGATCATGGAATATGGCCATACATCCATTCAGAACATATCAAAAAGAATCAACTTGAGTACGAGTGCACTGAATCGGACATTGTTTATGAATTGAGGTGGGGTATTTCTTTCACTTATGGGCAGATATGGCGCGACATTTAACATTTTTTTCCTTGGAAGGCTTTTGAATTTTGTTTCCAAGGTCATCATTAACAGAAAACCTTAGATTTGCTTGTCGTACTTAAATGAGTTATGTGTCAGAATTGACCGGGTGTTATTTTTCCACTTTTGGGGGTAAAACATTTAGTTTTTGGGAAACGTTCATCTTCAAGAATGTTGGAATTTATTTTAAACAAGTCCCATTATTCAATGACAGAGTATTGTCGTATTTTTGAACAGATTCTGACCCATGGGTAGATATAGCAACAAAAGAAATTTCGGAAATAAGGCCAGTTTTTGTACTTTGACAGATTTGCTGAAATTATTCATAGAAAATATCTCTGTTATTGCATAGAGACATTATTTCTCGCGATAATATAACAACGAAAGCCACATAATTATGTCGACAATTTTATTGAAATTAAAAGCCTGGCCAAGCATCAAATAGTAATCTTAACTTTTATTACCGCAAAAATTCCTCCTTTAATAATTCAGACAGCGACCAATTTAAAGTTGTTTAGATGAAAAATTAAATATTTAACGCTTCAAATTGTGTGACTTAAACGAGATAATGTGTTTCTGTGTGTGTGTGTGTGTGTGTGTGTGTGTGTGTGTGTGTGTGTGTGTGTATGTGTGTGTGTGTGTGTCCATGTGTGTGAGTGTGTATCTGTGTGTGTGTGTGTGTGCGTGTGTGTGTGTGTGCGTGTGTGTGTGTGTGTGTGTGTGTGTGTTTGTGTGTTCAATCGTCCGCCTGTCCATCTGTCTGTACTTGTCGCTTGATTGGTCTGTCCATGCATCTGGTTGGTCAGTATTCCAGAGCACGCGTGCTTGCAACTTGATATTTATTTTCCCGAAAGTGTCATTATCAAACCTCTCATCGACACATTTACACGCCTGCGCAGGCACACACGAAACTCGCACACACACACACACACACACACACACACACACACACACACACACACACACACACACACACACACACACACACACACATCCCCCCCACACACACATACACACAAACACGCACACACACACACACACACACACACACATACATACGCGTGCACACACACAAACACACGCATGCATACACACATTAATACACACACACACACACACACACACACACACACAAGCACACACCCACATAAACACACACGGACACACACACGCATGCATACATACACACATTATTACACGCACACACACACACACACACACACACATACACACACACAAACACACACACATACACACACACGCACAAACACACCCACAAACACACACACACGCACGCACACGCACACACACGCACGCACACACACACACACACACACACGTATGTGAAAGTAATATGCCTATGCAAATTTGCTTTTTTATGCGGCGCGAACATTGTGTTTGTGTTGAGGTGTGTGGCGATTGCGAAAAATCGTGCGAAGCGCAACATCTGAAATTATCAGACTATAGACTATGAAAGGCATTATAGACCACAGGGTGTAGACGTGTACATATCGTTCAGTTTCGCTGTCTCGAGGAGGTCACAATGTGAACTCGTCAGATAACATTACGTTATCACTATCAACGTGTAATTCAACAAGATCCTCTCACAAAAAGTTGCACCTACGACTTGAGCGATAATTTTAAAGAAATATTTTTTAGGGATGTAGTTGCCTCCCTTCAAGTAATGAAAAAGCACAGACAAAAACCAGTCGTGGTTGTTTCCCTTGTTCTCCTCACGTTATGTACCTGGCTTACTAGATCTTACTACTTGAGTTTTTTTCTTCTTTTTTCTCTACACTGTTTTTTTTTGTTTGTTGGGGGGGGGGGGGGGGGGGGGGGGGGGGGGGGGGGTGGGGTGCAGTTTGGTTCAAGAATTTGTAAATCACTTGCTGGTAGGCGGACCAGTACATACTACAACTTTTCAAATTAAGTAATTTTTTGGATAGCATATTGTTACATTTCATATCAAAACTTCCCCTTTCCAAGCGTTTTGCACATCTGTGTCAGCGGGTAAACACATAAGTATGACATTCCTTTATGACACAATTCTCTTAGAACTTTCAGACACCCGTTTGCATTTAAAAATAAACATTTTTTAGCCAGGTTTAAACTTTCTTTTTTTGATAATATTTGTTGGGGGGCAGTTGTTTTTTTAATTTTTTAATATTGTTTTTGTTATAGCCATCGGTTGTTAGTGCTGTTGATTAAGTGTCTGACTTTATTTCTGTTCTTTCATCGTTGGTGTTCTTGTTCGGGCAGCAGTCAGTAAGTAAGGCTGTACTTTTTGTAGTGGTTTTATAGTTGTATCACTGGATGATGGGTTTCACTGTAATCGATTGAGGTAGTTCTCAATAGCTGATGTACAGTATTCAAGGAAAAGGCGTCATTTAGTCTTCTTCTTGTCGAACACACGTTATATTGTCAGCCCGGACAGCGAGACGAATGATGCCGTCTTCTCCAGCTCTTCCTTTCCTACGTTCAGCTTGCAGTGAAGGGAGACAGCAGTTGGCCACACGGTTTTCCTCACGTCATTTGAAAGTGGTAATGATTCGTTCCCCAGAAACTGATTAACCCGACTAAATGTACAATACAGGTCTATGAACAACTGGCCCTCGTAGCACAGTGGTTAGCGAATCGGGCTGCGGGCCGGGAGGTCGTGGGTTCGATTCACATCAGAGTCATGTGGGTTTTTCGGGCTATCCATTACATCTTCGTCACAAAAAAATTGGTTGACTAAAATCAACATGGCCGAAGAAATTTTTTCATAAAAGAAGCGGTATTGTACGGGTACGGGCACATGTTAAATTTGGGTTACATGTGTTGCAGAGTATTTGAATATCCGTAGGCATAAAAACATGCAAAGAAGAGTGATAGGTCCCTGTTGTGAATATAGTCAAAAGGATAAATTAATTACTTATGTTTCACACTAGTTTTGCTGTTACAGCAGTCCCTCTTTTGAACGGACACCCTTAAGCCAGTGCAAACCTGTCCTACATTGCAGGTGGCCGGTCATGGGAGAGCCCCCCCCCCCCATCACACACACACTCAGGCACACTGACGGACTGAGTGAGTCTTTGCTACTGGTGAACGAGCTCTACTTGTCCTAAAACAATAAGGTCAAACTACTACAACTTATAACTGAAAGGAAAAAAAATGTCCTGTAAAAATGAGAAAAAGAGAGATAAAAGAAATCCTCAAATTCCCGAGGATACAATGCAATTTCATGTTGGCATCTTCTCCACTGAAAGCTATAACCCAAAGACTGAAGACCAAAGTGCTTACCCCACTTCTGACCCGAATCACCCCCCTCCTGCTGGGTACACGTGCACTCAAGTTAACCTCTGCTTTGACCTGTGTGCCAGAAGTCGGA
>NW_027127093.1:27811-66254 GCF_037325665.1 Littorina saxatilis
GTAACAGCAAAACTAGTGTGAAACATAAGTAATTAATTTATCCTTTTGACTATATTCACAACAGGGACCTATCACTCTTCTTTGCATGTTTTTATGCCTACGGATATTCAAATACTCTGCAACACATGTAACCCAAATTTAACATGTGCCCGTACCCGTACAATACCGCTTCTTTTATGAAAAAATTTCTTCGGCCATGTTGATTTTAGTCAACCAATTTTTTGTGACGAAGATGTAATGGATAGCCCGAAAAACCCACATGACTCTGATGTGAATCGAACCCACGACCTCCCGGCCCGCAGCCCGATTCGCTAACCACTGTGCTACGAGGGCCAGTTGTTCATAGACCTGTATTGTACATTTAGTCGGGTTAATCAGTTTCTGGGGAACGAATCATTACCACTTTCAAATGACGTGAGGAAAACCGTGTGGCCAACTGCTGTCTCCCTTCACTGCAAGCTGAACGTAGGAAAGGAAGAGCTGGAGAAGACGGCATCATTCGTCTCGCTGTCCGGGCTGACAATATAACGTGTGTTCGACAAGAAGAAGACGAAATGACGCCTTTTCCTTGAATATTGTACATCAGCTATTGAGAACTACCTCAATCGATTACAGTGAAACCCATCATCCAGTGATACAACTAAAACCACTACAAAAAGTACAGCCTTACTTACTGACTGCTGCCCGAACAAGAACACCAACGATGAAAGAACAGAAATAAAGTCAGACACTTAATCAACAGCACTAACAACCGATGGCTATAACAAAAACAATATTAAAAAATTAAAAAAACAACTGCCCCCCAACAAATATTATCCAAAAAAAGAAAGTTCAAACCTGGCTAAAAAAAATGTTATTTTTAAATACAAACGGCCGGGTGTCTGAAAGTTCTAAGAGAATTATGTGTCATAAAGAAATGTCATAATTATGTGTTTACCCGCAGACAACAGATATGCAAAACGCTTGGAAAGGGGAAGTTTTGATATGAAATGTAACAGTGTTAATCAATATGCTATCCAAAAAAATTACTTAATTTGAACAGTTGTAGTATGTACTGGTCTGCCTACCAGCAAGTGATTTACAAATTCTTGAACCAAACTGCACCCCACCCTCCCCCCTACAAAAAAAGCAGTGTCGAAAAAAAGAAGAAAAAAAATCAAGCAGTAAGCCAGGTACATACCATGAAGAGAACAAGGGGAACAACCACGACTCGTTTTTGTCCGTTCTTTTTCATTACTTGAAGAGAGGCAACTACATCCCTAACCATTATTTCTTTAAAATTATCGCTCAAGTCGTAGGTGCATCTTTTTGTGCGAGCACATTGTAGAATTACATTTTGATAACGATAACGTAATGTAATCTGACGAGTTCACATTGTGACCTCCTCGAGACAGCGAAACTGAAAGTGAACGATACACGTCTACACCCTGTAGTCTATAATGCCTTTCATAGTCTATAGTCTGATAATTTCAGATGTTGCGCTTCGCACGATTTTTCGCAATCGCCACACACCTCAACACAAACACAATGTTCGCGCCGCATAAAAAAGCAAATTTGCATAGGCATATTACTTTCACATACGTGTGTGTGTGTGTGTGTGTGTGCGTGCGTGTGTGTGCGTGTGCGTGCGTGTGTGTGTGTGTGTGTGTTTGTGGGTGTGTTTGTGCGTGTGTGTGTGTGTGTGTTTGTGTGTGTGTGTGTGTATGTGTGTGTGTGTGTGTGTGTGTGCGTGTAATAATGTGTGTATGTATGCATGCGTGTGTGTGTCCGTGTGTGTTTATGTGGGTGTGTGCTTGTGTGTGTGTGTGTGTGTGTGTGTGTATTAATGTGTGTATGCATGCGTGTGTTTGTGTGTGTGCACGCGTATGTATGTGTGTGTGTGTGGGGGTGTGTGTGCGTGTTTGTGTGTATGTGTGTGTGGGGATGTGTGTGTGTGTGTGTGTGTGTGTGTGTGTGTGTGTGTGTGTGTGCGAGTTTCGTGTGTGCCTGCGCAGGCGTGTAAATGTGTCGATGAGAGGTTTGATAATGACACTTTCGGGAAAATAAATATCAAGTTGCAAGCACGCGTGCTCTGGAATACTGACCAACCAGATGCATGGACAGACCAATCAAGCGACAAGTACAGACAGATGGACAGGCGGACGATTGAACACACAAACACACACACACACACACACACACGCACACACACACACACACACACACGCACACACACACACACACAGATACACACTCACACACATGGACACACACACACACACACACACACACATACACACACACACACACACACACACACACACACACAGAAACACATTATCTCGTTTAAGTCACACAATTTGAAGCGTTAAATATTTAATTTTTCATCTAAACAACTTTAAATTGGTCGCTGTCTGAATTATTAAAGGAGGAATTTTTGCGGTAATAAAAGTTAAGATTACTATTTGATGCTTGGCCAGGCTTTTAATTTCAATAAAATTGTCGACATAATTATGTGGCTTTCGTTGTTATATTATCGCGAGAAATAATGTCTCTATGCAATAACAGAGATATTTTCTATGAATAATTTCAGCAAATCTGTCAAAGTACAAAAACTGGCCTTATTTCCGAAATTTCTTTTGTTGCTATATCTACCCATGGGTCAGAATCTGTTCAAAAATACGACAATACTCTGTCATTGAATAATGGGACTTGTTTAAAATAAATTCCAACATTCTTGAAGATGAACGTTTCCCAAAAACTAAATGTTTTACCCCCAAAAGTGGAAAAATAACACCCGGTCAATTCTGACACATAACTCATTTAAGTACGACAAGCAAATCTAAGGTTTTCTGTTAATGATGACCTTGGAAACAAAATTCAAAAGCCTTCCAAGGAAAAAAATGTTAAATGTCGCGCCATATCTGCCCATAAGTGAAAGAAATACCCCACCTCAATTCATAAACAATGTCCGATTCAGTGCACTCGTACTCAAGTTGATTCTTTTTGATATGTTCTGAATGGATGTATGGCCATATTCCATGATCTGACATAGAAAGCGAAATCGTTCACACGCCGTTAACATTAATTTTGACCAATCAGAGAAAAACACACAAAAAGAAGACATGTGATGGGGAATAAAAATAAAACAGATTTAAAAAAGGACTTAGTAAAACAGTAAAACAAACTCTTGGGTGCGTTTAAAGCCTGTGCCTATGTATTGGATGTTTTGAATGTAAAGTTTTGTAATATGAAGGTGTACATCATGATCATCAAGTGGAAATAATTGCTGAATAACATAGTGTACACAATATTCAGTGTATGTTCTGTAATCCAGCATTTTTTCTATCTACTATTTAAGAGAAGATAAAACAGGTGTCACATGAAAGTTTGTTTTTATAATATGCTTCCATGATGCTTACCGATGTACATTCTCAGTTTTGTATGGATATTATTCAGTCTAGTTTGTGCAAACTTGTGACTGCGAAATGTACAAATTTACACCAATAGCGTCATTTCTTTACTTTCTTTATTTGGTGTTTAACGTCGTTTTCAACCACGAAGGTTATATCGCGACGGGGAAAGGGGTGGGGGGGGGGGGGGGAGATGGGATAGAGCCACTTGTTAATTGCTTCTTGTTCACAAAAGCACCAATAAAAAAAATTGCTCCAGGGGCTTGCAACGTAGTACAATATATTACCTTACTGGGAAAATACAAGTTTCCAGTACAAAGGACTTAACATTTCTTACATACTGCTTGACTAAAATCTTTACAAACATTGACTATACAGGGCCGGACTACCGGGGAGGTTATGGGGGTTGCGCAACCCCCCCCCTCCCCCCTAGCCTAAACATGTACCTCACTTATTAAAATTTTTTTTATTATTGTTTATTTTATGCCGTTTCATGCAAGGAGCGACCATTTTCCTATCTCAAAATATGACCTACCCATCAGCTTCAGGGGGCTTCGCCCCCTGACCCCCACAAGGGCCTCTGCCCCTTGACCCCGCCAGGGGGAACATCCCCCTGGACCACCACTGGCAACCCCCTCCCTCCTCTTCGCCTAGTCCGGCCCTGCTATATTCTATACAAGAAACACTTAACAAGGGTAAAAGGAGAAACATAATCCGTTAGTCGCTTCTTACGACATGCTGGGGAGCATCGGGTAAATTATTCCCCCTAACCCGCGGGGGGTACCAATAGCGTCATGTTTTTGTTTTGTTTTTCCAGAAGAAAGCAACAAGAGCATTATTTTCAAGGTGCCACTATGTAGTCTGCACGTATGGAATATGTGTAAAGGCGCAGTCTTTCCAGTGAAAACAGACTATCGCAGAGTTGCCCACATTAAATTGCGATCAAGTTCTTCCTCCACTTGGACACACACTAACAATTCTGGGTTCTTCTTGTGCAGGCGTTTGTTTGTTTTTGCAGTTAATTTCTCACAACGACACTGGAAGGTTTCAAGAAATAAATCCATAAAAAAAAGATCTCCACTCTGCACAGAAATCTTCTTTCTTTTCTTTATTTGGTGTTTAACGTCATTTTCAACCATTCAAGGTTATATCGCGACGGGGAAAGGGGGGAGATGGGATAGAGCCACTTGTCAATTGTTTCTTGTTTACAAAAGCACTAATCAAAAATCCGCTCCAGGGGCTTGCAACGTAGTACAATATATGACCTTACTGGGAGAATGCAAGTTTCCAGTACAAAGACTTAAAATTTCTTACATACTGCTTGACTAGAATCTTTACAAAAATTGACTATGTTCTATACAAGAAACACTTAACAAGGGTAAAAGGAGAAACAGAATCCGTTAGTCGCTTCTTACGACATGCTGGGGAGTATCGGGTAAATTCTTTCTCGTCCCAACAAATATGGGACTCCCCCTAACCCGCGGGGGGTACAGAAATCTTCAAGGCTGTTGATTTTGGGTATGGGGTCAAGAAAAAGGATGGGTTTCGCCTAAATAAAAATGACCCCTGCCAGATATGGGATGGTTAGCCAAAATGTTTACATGGGAAGGACTGTGCCTTTAAACATGTGAACACTAACCTTTAAAAGTGTAGACTTGTCAACGCAAGAGTTAAGAAGTGCAAGTCTGTTCATGAACGCAAGAGCTTACAAGAGGGTTGTTAAATAAAAATACGATTAATCACGACAAGCTTACACTGAACCTTAGGCAACAAAACCAAAAGCAATAAGCAAACAGACAAAACGAAACTACTCGAGAAAAATCAAGCAAGAAAGCAAAATCGAAAAAAACAGCAATTAAGTATCCTCTCAAATCTGATAAACACACACAAAACTTGATTACACAGTTTAACCTCTGACCACAATTGAATAAAAGATAGCAATAAGTGTGGGGGTCTACCCCATGTAAAAGTGATACGAGTTATTTATTTGAATTGTCCTCGAATTCCAAGGAGTCACAATGCCAACAAAAGTAGGACCTCATTTCTGAGATAAAGACTTAAACATGACAGTGGGGTATCATGCGTTTTCACACCCTAAAAACTCTACCGAAGAAATCTCTGGGATTTTACTTGTGGATACGCTAATAAATCAACAATCAACAATCAACAATCAACAATCAAATTGTCATACCCGAAGAGCATCGAAAGAGGAAAAGAACAGAGCACAAACCACACTCACAGAATTGGTAAATAAAACCCAAAAAAACGTCAACATGAAGCATACAGAAGCAAACAATTAAAAGTGTAAAAGTGATACTAATTAATATGTGTTAACACATTGTAATATTTAAAATAAGGAATGTCTTTTACCACAGCAAATATGGAAACCCAATAACGTCCTACATTTTGAACTTTGGTGATTCTTTTACCCTACCCATTTTGACAAAGAACATCCTGCTTGGCTTCACCTGAGAAAAATGTCTATAAGTGACATGACATTAATTAAAAGATTGTTTTAATATAAGTTCAATAACGGTTTTTTTTAAGAAGAGAAATACAGCAATAGAAACGTTACGCCCTGTTCATAAGATAATGTTTGAAACTTGAGTTTTAAACAGATTGTTACAGACCCTTGCACACGAATTACCACTCAGTAAGTTAGACAAGTTGAAAATAAAATAAAATAAATTAGTTCCGCACAAATCCTGTCTACATATTTTCCTTTGGGATTGTTCAGTTGAACGAGTGGCCTTATTTTATTATTACTTTGGTCTAAGGGGCAGACTCCATCCTTAAGTCAGGATAATCATGCCAATATAGCACATACTACTTAAAATTAAAAAAAGCAAGACAAAAATAGAAAAGTGCGCTCGCAAATACAATGAACGCGTTAAAATCTAATTTTACAAATGCACGTATGATATATATTTTCTGTCCGTTAAACAGTATCAGAAGTCGGTTTTTGAAATGTCATGGTCAATGTTTTTGTCAGATAAAACAGTGTTGAATTTAATACATTAAACAGGGTTCCAAGGATGTTAATAAATTTCTAGTTTAAACAATTTGGTTTAACGTCTATGTTTATGGCATCCTCCGGATTCCGAGCCTGACACAACCGTCGTACGAAGAAGAACAAGATTTGGTTCCAAAAATACTTCGTGAAACGAGCGAAATCTTAAAAATCCCTGGAAATGTTAGAAATACTTTTACATGAATTTGTTCTTGCGATTACGAAGTAACTCGATTAAGAAACAAACACTAACTCTCAAACAAACAAACAAACGTTTGAATGAATTCTTATGTTTACTCCTGAATCCAAGTCACTAATCCGCTGATTCTTTTATCACTGTTGTCGCAAGCTGTGGTTGAAAACTTGAACAAAACGTTTGACGTTGTTGTCTTTATTTGTCTAGGTGGCAATATCGGAATCAGTGATATACTCGTGGCTGTAAATTGCGAACTCATTTTTCGACCATTGTCATGTGTCGCAGTGATTGCGTCAAAACAGATTTGGTTTGACTTGCATCGGAACACTCGGAATCCGCATTGGCCGCAGGCTTATCGCTGACAATTGGACGAGCTGGTGGGCTGACCGTGTCCGAAGGTTGTGGTTCTGACGACCCAGCTGGGCTTTGTATTTTAGATGTCCAGTGCCAGTGTTGGCTCTCCCCTGACACCTTGTTTACTTGCCTCGCTTCGTAGTCCCCCCGCTTCAGTTTTCCGTCTTTGAAGATCTCGTGTGCATGAATAACTTGCACAGTACCATCTGGACGCGTTATTGTGTTCGTGCAGGTGTTGGAAGAATACAATACGTTACCCATTTCCCTTTAAAGAAAAAACAACTCGAACGAGGAGAGAGAACAAAAATGAAAGAAAGAAAGCAAGGAAGCACAAACGAAAAACAGAAAGACAGAAGGAAAGAAAGAAGGAAAGAAAGAAAGAGAAACAAAAGAAAGAAGGAACGAAATTTAGATTATTTTGATTTTGTAATCAGAGTCACCTTCTAGTACAGTCAAGCTAAAGAAACTGGAGAAACAAGGTTAATAAACTTCACATTTATTGAAAATTCCCTCACAACCTACGATCCGCCAATAGCTTTTTGGTTATAGTCGAATTCGATTGGCTTGGGTGGATCTACGCTCGCTTGCACCACCCAGGATTTTCGCTCATAGTGTGAAGTAGAACCATCTGAACTGGAACAGTCTTTGGTTTCTGTTTGGTGTCCAATTGTAACCTGTCCCATTTTGTGAACGGTGGCAAGGAACTCGCTACGGGGGGACGAATCTTGTCCTTATATCACCACTGTAGGATGGAGCATGAAGGACTTTATATCGCTGTAGCTGACAAAAAACGAAGACTGAATCGTTCAGTGTTCGTGACTTTTTCGTTTCTTGGTCTTCATGTTTAGTTGCAGTGTTCAATGTCAATTTCCTTTTAACAATGGAAATATACGAATGATAGGAGTGTTCTCTTCAGTTGCTGACGCCAGTTTCTGAAGACAGTGCCTGAGATCTGAAAACAAAGAGCAACAATTAAGTGTTAACATGCGTGTTAAACACAATAACACTTATCGCATAGTTCCCAAACACTAGCCCGATGGAGGTTGCTTCGGACTGATGTTGCATTTTTATGAAACATGAACCCATAATTCTTTAATATTTAAATTAATTTGGGCAATTTTGTCTTTATCTATTGCGGTAGTTTGTGTGCGTATGTGTGTGTGTGTGTGTGTGTGTGTGTGTGTGTGTGCGTGTGTGTGTGTGTGTGTGTGTGTGTGTGTGTCTGTCTGTTTGTCTGTCTGTGTTTGTCTGTGCCTGTGTTTGCATGTGTGAAGCAATTCCCAGAAAACTGATCACACTTTTGAATCAAACTAATCTATCATTTTTTTCAGACAATCTTCACCCATTCTTAGTCGGTCCCAGATTGCCATATAGGTTGTAGGGACGATAAAAAAACAAAAAACACATAACCAACATCCCATCCTCAGCAGTGAGGTGCAATTGCGACGTCAAAACTGGCGAAATGGTAACTGGTATAAACAAAATAAATGAGAGGGTTTTTCACAAGAGCTGAATATAATTATAATATATGTAAGGTTCAACTGTAATCAAAGTTCCGTTTATATCCGAATTCAACTGTTATTATGCATTAATGTTCCTATCAAGAAGCAACGTATGTATCGCTCGTGCCCTCTGATTTGATTGACGGAGTATCCTTGTGACTATGAAAACACGCAACTTGTTTTCCTCCATTGATTATGTACACGTTCATTCTGCTATAGGAATAGATTGCTCAGCTTCTGGAATACTTTCTTGCTAACCATTATGTCTAATTTTAAAGATCGCAACTACATTGTTTGACAAAAAGTCGAATCTGTGAATTAACAGCAGTCTTGCATGTTCAGTGTGTATAAGGTGTTAAAGTACAGTACATTCATTTATGAAAACCCAAATGCAAGTCTATACATGCACAGACAATGTTTGCAATATGGTATAAAGGTGTGCTTACGTATGTGACAGGGTGACCAGTCTCCAATTATAGAGTAACGTTTTGTTATTTTCCAGTCTAGTGTTTGTAGTTCATGTTGCCGATCGCATGATGTTTTGTGTAATGCCATTATCTGTTACAAGTTAAATGTTGAGATGCACATGTTCAGTCACAGGTAGATCCTTTGAACTTAAGCCGATCTCCTAGAAAGAGACGGGAGCCGGGGAGCCTGCAGGTGTTGTTACCAGCTGGCAGGTGGTCAGTTGCGTAACTGTTATGACCGACCCGGGGTTGCCGCCGATAACACGTGCGTGGTAATGTTTGATGCGCTCAGTTCCAAGTCTCGTTAAGAGGGTGTGAATCCCTTTGAATTTGATACAGAGAAGCGTGTCAGCTGCGGTTTGAAGGTCTTAATCCTTTACCCCCCCCCCCTCCTTCTTCTTGTCTTTAACCAATGGAATGGCTTATTATCTT
This sequence comes from Littorina saxatilis, assembly GCF_037325665.1. Lineage (NCBI taxonomy): Eukaryota > Metazoa > Mollusca > Gastropoda > Littorinimorpha > Littorinidae > Littorina > Littorina saxatilis. The sequence goes on from NW_027127093.1 coordinate 37,165, forward strand.
AGAATGTTGTGTTGCTAATAGTTACTAGGATTTTGATTGGATGTTGGTGACTCTAGCTAAAGTCTGCAGAAGTCTAAGAAAGACCATGTCACTCCCCTACTTACCACCCTTCACTGGCTTCCTATGAAGTATAGAATCGAGTACAAGCTGGCTCTGTTAAGGGCCGACCAGACTTGGACGCCGTTTTACGGTATATGCGCCGCAGGCCGTTTTGTGCGTCGCGCGGAATTTTGCCGAGTGGCCACACATCGACGACTTTTTTCACAACGCGGTATCAGTGGAGCGGAAGCGTCAAGGTAACCTAAAGGCAGGAAGGTTCAGTTACATCGACTGCCACGCCGCGAGCGGCTGACGTCATCGCTCTGGTTTGCTCTGATTGGTCAAATTTCCGCCGTTCTATATCTGTGTCAGAGAAATTAGAACACGTTCTATTCTTCTGCAAATAACGCTACGCGATCATAGCCCGCCGCGGCGCGCCCAGCGGGACCGTTTTGAGCATAAGTCAAATGTGGACAGGGTCGGCCTGGAGTGTCTGGACAGGCCTTTAGGGTACCGCTGTTTTGAGAAATCACTTCCCCCCTATTTGTCCCATTCCCTCAGTATCTACGAGCCATCCCGTTCTCTCAGATCCTCCTCTGAAAAACTCCTTCGCATCCCCAAAACCAGGACCAAGACCTTTGGTGAAAGAACCTTTAGGTACCAGATTCCGACCGTATGGAACTCGCTTCCAAGTTCTATCCGTGACTCCAGCAGCCTTTCCTCCTTCAAAACACAACTCAAAACATACCTGTTTCGTAAAGCCTTTGCTTAGCCTGAGTAGACTCTCCACAACTCTATTCTGTTTTGGAACTCTCTACCCTGCATGTGCTTTATGGTCTATAACTATTTGTCAATGATATCTTTGTGTGTGCGCGTGCGTGCGTGCGTGTGTGTGTGTGTGTGTGTGTGTGTGTGTGTGTGTCTGTGTGTCTGTGTGCGTGGATGTGTGTGTGTGTGTGGGTGTGTGTGTGTGTACTTTTAACATTGTACGCTAAGTTATGCTTAGTGCTTGGGATCTTGGTGTTATGTCTCAGTTAAATGTATGCTTTGTATGCTTGTTGATTTGTGCTAGTTTATTCTATAATGAATTTGCCCAGGTAGCAAAAGATCTGGAAATCATCTGCGGGACAGATGCCAGTTGCCACATATTGTACATATGTCAGAAATCGTATGGATACCACATGGTTACAATTTGTCATTTCTCACATGATCTGACCATGACCAGCGGCATATCATAGCCAGCTGGATTCTTGCTGGCGCGGTCAGCTATATACTCTACTTTTTCAAGCTGAATCATTTTAAAGCTTTTGTTTGTGAACAATAAAAATTATGGTATTTATTTTGCGAATTATTATATATTAATTACAAAAATGACAATTGAAAAATCTGAATTAAAGACAAAGTATTGTATGCCATTTTTGTTGTTGAGTGCGTCTAAACCCTCCAAATAAGGTTTTGAGTGTGTGTAAAAAAAATTTTTTTTTGCAATTTGTTTGTGTCATTTGTTATTTTGCAAAAAATCTATGTGATACTTTTTGCAACCAGCTGAAGTTTGCTGTCTGAGTTTGACTATATTTTATAAGGCGAGCGTCCCCAGCCACCATGATCCTGCATGCGTTTTTTTTATTTTTCATGCTGGAATGCGTGACACCTTCGCTATTCGCGCCTTACATTTCGTCAACTTTTACGCAGATTGTCGCAGTCGAAACAATTTCACCACGCTTATTTGAAAAGGTGATTGCAATCTTTGTTTTCCTAATTTAATACCGTGCATTTATGTTTGTTCTTTATAAAAACACTTTTTTTAATATTTTTTTTATCTGTATTTAATTTTGACATTTTGACATAAAAATTAGTTATTCTTCTTGGTGACATTTTTTTTATTTAGAATTTTAATTGCATTAAAAACTTTATTCGGTTATTTTTAAAGTTATTTTCAGACAGTTTGGGTTCAAAGAATACATTTTATTTTTAATTAAATATTTTTATTTTATATATTGGATTTTTATTAAATTTTTATCATAAAATTTGTTCTCAGCCTTTTTGTTTTTGATAAAATAAATCCAAAAACAAAAAGACTGCCAACCTTAAATAAAAAAAAATTTGTTTGTAGAAAAAAGTTGCTGAAGTTTTGTTTTTTGGTCAACTGAGCATTTACACTCATTTCAGTGAGCCGTTTGTTTTAAGGGAGACAATAACAACTGCAAAGAGCAATATCTTTCAGTTATTTCCCTTGTTAATTAATTAACTCACTTGACTTCCGGTTGGCGCTAAATTATTATGCCACATGTTTTGACGTTTTTCACCCTTTTATCTTCCTGCCTTGTATTTTGAGTTGCTTATTGGATGTAAGGTAATCCTTGTCTTTCATTCTAAAATAAAGATTGATTGTCTCACGAAGTACTAAGTGAATTAACTGATGGAACAATTTCATTTCGAATTTGATGACTGATGCCGTGATGGACTCACAGTCGATCACAGTCTCGATTTTATTTTATTTTTTGCGTAGAAGAACACTGTTCTATTCATCCAAGTTTGTTTTTTTCTGAACGAGGTTTGAGTCAACTAACTTTTCCAAAAACATGATGTTGATTGATGTTGTGGTTTGTTTTTTAGAATAGAAGTTGTAAAACTAAAACAGTAAAAGTGTGAAAATGCTCCGAGTCCGATTCGCTGGTCACAGAACAAAAATCGGGGAGGTTGCTAAATTACAACACATGTCTGATGTCTTACCCGTTCGCTTCAAATATAATCCAATCAGTTTGAAACATTGTTCACAAGTAGACGAGACTCTGCTTTTCATATTCATGATATTGATAATGATAGTGATTGAATAATATATTTTATTCGCGAGCTGATCTACATACACACGATCGATGACAAAATTCAATCAACCCGATTTTTTGTTGAAGTAAACAAATGTATGTAACCTGCGAATTAGATTCAATCAACCCGATTTTTTGTTGAAGTAAACAAATGTATGTAACCTGCGAATTAGATGGTAGTTTTTTACATTCTGTTTTTTATTTCATTTATCAGCTTCCTGTCTCTTGGTAAACTTCTGGTTTCTAATCTACTGATATACATTCCAATTTTGTTTTCATTGATGATATGAACAAGTGTGGACTTTTTAAAGATTTTTTTCTGTCTTCATTTAAAAAAATATCCATCAAATGTAAATTGCATCTTCATCAAGTGTTAACTATAATTTCTGTGATATTTTTTCAAGGACAAGGTGGCGGTACTGAACAGCTTCGGTCAGTTCAAACATACTCTGAACTACAAACAGGACCTTGCGTATTGAGCCGAGGTAAGTAACCATTCATATCGCTCTGCCTCATAAATCAATAACCGTTCAACTTCAAGATTTCTCTCTCTCCCAACCTCAATTTTTTATTTTCTCTTTGGTGAGTCAGGTTGTGACTTTTGTTTTGCATGGCAGACTTTGTACCAACTTTCCCCCTACTTTGAAACAATTTTAGTCAGCGCCAAATCAAATCAAAAGTGCTACCCTTGTGATGTAAACTGCTAAACAGCGCAAACTGTCAAACTTGTTTTATGCAACGATTCTTGTCAGACTTTGTAGGCCAGTGCAGCTATTGGAGCTACCTCCTAATGCGACAAAAGCAGTCTGGCTATAGTTTGACTCTATAGCTAACCAATCAGTAAGCGGCGATAAAAAAAGTCTGCGGAATTATATCTTTTAAGTCTTACCTTTATTGTTTCTAAATTATATTATACATTCCAATTTTGTTTTTGTTGTTAGTGTGACTTTGAGGCTTGTAAATGATGAATCATTGTGTTCCTAATTAATTTCAAGGCTTTATTTTTCAGAAAGCCATGATTGTGTGTTTGAACTTGAAGAAAGCTGAGATGGACAGTGACCTCAGCCCTCAACAGACAACATCGCCACAGATGCCGCTAACGCAGACTGTGGTTTCGCTACTGCAGCCAGGTGAAGATGTACAGGTATATCTCGATAGCAACAAATGCAACGTTAACAGCGACACATTTGTCAGGGTCTTTTTGTTTTATGAATTTGGCTTATTTTGTCTTTTATTCTTTTGTAGAACCTTTTTAAAGTAATAAAAGCAGATGTGTAGGTTTAGGAAAACAAATGCATTGTTTTCAGTAAAGAGGAAAAACAGGGTGGTATGTTGATGATTGCTTTAGGGCGGGGATGTAGCTCAGTCGGTAGCGCCCTGGATTTGTATCCAGTTGGCCGCTGTCAGCGTGAGTTCGTCCCCACGTTCGGCGAGAGATTTATTTCTCAGAGTCAACTTTGTGTGCAGACTCTCCTCGGTGTACACGCAAGCACAAGACCAAGTGCGCACGAAAAAGATCCTGTAATCCATGTCAGAGTTCGGTGGGTTATAGAAACACGAAAATACCCAGCATGCTTCCTCCGAAAACGGCGTATGGCTGCCTAAATGGCGGGGTAAAAAATGGTCATACACGTAAAATTCCACTCGTGCAAAAAACACGAGTGTACATGGGAGTTTCAGCCCACGAACGCAGAAGAAGAAGAAGATGATTGCTTTATTTTTTTATTTTTAAATTACCCAGGCGTGTGTGTTTTTCATTGATGAACAAGTGTGGACTTTTTAAAGATTTTGTTCTGTCTTTTAAAGAAAAATGTCATCCATCAAATGTAAATTGCATCTTCATCAAATGTTAACTATTTCTGTAATATTATTTCAAGGTGGCGGGAATGAACAGCTTCAGTCTAGTCGAAGAAGAAGAAGAAGAGCCGAGGTAAGTAACCATTCATATCGCTCTGAATAATAAATCAATACCTGTTCAACCTCAAGATTTCTCTCTCGCCCAACCTCAATTTTTTTATTTTCTCTTTGGTGAGTCAGGTTGTGACTTTTGTTTACATGGCAGACTTTGTACCAACTTTCCCCCTACTTTGAAACAATTTTAGTCAGCGCCAAATCAAGTCAAAAGTGCTACCCTTGTGATGTAAACTGCTAAACAGCACAAACTGTCAAACTTGTTTTAAACAACGATTCTTGTCAGACTTTGAAGGCCAGTGCAGCTATTGGAGCTACCTCCTAATGCGACAAAAGCAGTTTGGCTATAGTTTGACTCTATAGCTAACCAATCAGTAAGCGGCGATAAGAAAAGTCAGCAGAATATCTTTTTTATTCCACGGCCAAGTCCAGCAGCTTTTGTAGTCGCTGCTAAGTCTTACCTTAATTGTTTCTAAATTATATTATACATTCCAATTTTGTTTTTGTTGTGAGTGTGACTTTGAGGCTTGTGAATGATGAATCATTGTGTTCCTAATTAAATTTCAAGGATTTATTTTTCAGAAATCCATGAGTATGACAGTGTGTTTGAACTTGAAGAATGCTGAGATGGACAGTGACCTCAGCCCTCAACAGACAACATCGCCACAGATGCCGCTAACGCAGACTGTGGTTTCGCTACTGCGGCCAGGTGAAGATGTACAGGTATATCTCGCTAGCAACAAATGCAACGTTAACAGCGACACATTTGTCAGGGTCTTTTTGTTTTATGAATTTGGCTTATTTTGTCTTTTGTAGAACCTTTTTAAAGTAATAAAAGCAGATGTGTACACGATTTGCGTCTTCCCGACTCCTAAGGAAGTCGCCGCGGATTCTATCGTGCGCGAGATTTAATTTTTTTTTTCGTCTCGCGATAGTACGAGGAGCAAGAGCCGCCATGTATTGTTTTTGTCTGCTCGACTACAAATGCGCGAAAGTCGTAATTCACCCCCACCGCCCTGATATGGCTCTTCGTGGTCGGCTGGGCGTTAAGCAAACAAACAAACAAACAAATTCACCCCCAAAAGCTCAGTCGTAAGTCGCGTTTTGGGGTGAGTCGTTCACTGGGGGTTCATCCGTGGTAGCAAAATCGGTCGTAAAAAGGGGGTGGTTGTAAACAGGGGGGTTGCTAAGGGGGAGTTCTACTGTATAAGAAAACTCTGCGGAATATCTTTTTTATTCCATGGCCAAGTCCAGCTGCTCTGGAGTCGCTGCTTAGTCTTACCTTAATTGTTTCTAACTTGCTGGAGCTGTTCATATGGCTGACTTTTTGCCAGCAACCCAGGAGATATTTTTAAACAACATCAAATGTAAAAGAATGTAGTGTCCCCCAGCCATACTCATAGTAATAGGCTCAATTTTCTCAGTTTTATTATTCAGAGGATTTATTTTTAGTTCTGTAACCTGAATGGTTTTTTTTTGTAAGAGTTTTTTGCAATTGCATATGTCTTCATCAAGGATTAATTATTTCTGTGATATCTTTTCAGGGTGGCAGTAATGAACAGCTTTGGTCAGGTCAAACATACTCTGAACTACAAACAAGACCTTGCTTTTTGAGTTGAGGTAAGTAACCATTCACATATCACTTAGCCTTATAAATCAATAACTGTTCAACTTCAAGATTTCTCTCTCCCAACCTCACTTTTTTCTTTGGTGAGTCAGGTTGTGACTTAAGTTTTGTTCACATGGCAGACTTTGTACCAACTTTCCCCCTACTTTGAAACAATTTTAGTCAGCGCCAAATCAAATCAAAATTGCTGCCCTTGTGATCAGCAAAAACGCTCAGACTTGTTTTAAGCGACGATTCTTGTCCGACTTTGAATACCAGTGCAGCTATCGGAGCTACCTCCTAATGCAGTAAAAGCAGTTTGGCGATAGTTTTGCTATAGCTAACCAATCGGTAAGCGGCGATAAGAAAAGTCTGCGGAATATCTTTGTTTTTGGAGTCGCTGCTAAGTCTTACCTTAATTGTTTCTAAATTGCTGAGCCGTTCACATGGCTGACTTTTTGCCGACAACCCAGGAGGTATTTTCAAACGACTTCGAGTCGGGGGAAAGTTGTTTGCTCGTCTGTCATGTGAACAGCACTTAAATGTTTTCAGATCTGAAAATCTTGGCAGGGATATAGTTTTGTGTCGGTGTGATTATTCATCAATTTATTTCAACTCCTTGCAGTGCAGTTTTTGAGTGACTGTCAGCTCGCTCTTACCCTTTTCACCTTTTTTTCTTTGTGTGTGTGTGTGTGAGAGTTATGCTCAGTAATTTGAGAAAACATAATAGACCAGTCTCTATGAACCTTAACTGTCAAATTCTCTCAAAGATTTTATTCATTTAAAAAAAAAATTCATCATATGTAAAAGAATGTAGTGTCCCCTAGCCATACTCATAGTAATAGGCTCAATTTTCTCAGTTTTATTATTCAGAGGATTTATATTTAGTTCTGTAACCTGAATGGGGTGTTTTGGTAAGAGTTTTTTGCAATTGCATATGTCTTCATCAAGCATTAATCATTTCTGTGATATCTTTTCAGGGTGGCAGTAATGAACAGCTTTGGTCAGGTCAAACATATTGTGAACTACAAACAAGACCTTGCTTTTTGAGTTGAGGTAAGTAACCATTCATATATCACCTAGCCTTATAAATCAATAACTGTTCAACTTCAAGATTTCTCTCTCTCCCAACCTCAATTTTTTTCTTTTTTCTTTGGTGAGTCAGGTTGTGACTTAAGTTTTGTTCACATGGCAGACTTTGTACCAACTTTCCCCCTACTTTGAAAGAATTTTAGTCAGCGCCAAATCAAATCAAAATTGCTGCCATTGTGAACAGCAAAAACGCTCAAACTTATTTTAAGCGACGATTCTTGTCCGACTTTGAATACCAGTGCAGTTATCGGAGCTACCTCCTAATGCAGTAAAAGCAGTTTGGCGATAGTTTTGCTATAGCTAACCAATCAGTAAGCGGCGATAAGAAAAGTCTGCGGAATATCTTTGTTATTCCACGGCCAAGTCCAGCAGTTTTTGGAGTCGCTGCTAAGTCTTACCTTAATTGTTTCTAAATTGCTGGAGCCGTTCACATGGCTGACTTTTTGCCGACAACCCAGGAGGTATTTTCAAACGACTTCGAGTCGGGGGAAAGTTGTTTGCTCGTCTGTCATGTGTATAGCACTTAAATGTTTTCAGATGATCTGAAAATCTAGGCAGGGATATAGTTTTGTGTCGGTGTGATTATTCATCAATTTATTTCAACTCCTTGCAGTGCAGTTTTTGAGTGACTGTCAGCTCGCTCCTATCCTTTTCACCTTTTTTTCTTTGTGTGTGTGTGTGAGAGTTATGCCCAGTAATTTGAGAAAACTTAATGGACCAGTCTCTATGAACCTTAACTGTCAAATTCTCTCAAAGATTTTATTCATTTAAAAAAAATATATATTCATCAAATGTAAAAGAATGTAGTGTCCCCCAGCCATACTCATAGTAATAGGCTCAATTTTCTCAGTTTTATTATTCAGAGGATTTATTTTTAGTTCTGTAACCTGAATGGGTTTTTTTGGTAAGAGTTTTTTGCAATTGCATATGTCTTCATCAAGCATTAATTATTTCTGTGATATCTTTTCAGGGTGGCGGTAATGAACAGCTTCGGTGAGGTCAAACATACTCTGAACTACAAACAAGACCTTGCTTTTTGAGTCGAGGTAAGTAACCATTCATATATCACTTAGAGGGCTGTCACACATGCGACTGAGTCGCGCGATTTACCCTGTCACACAGCCGACTCAGTCGTAGAAAACAGCTGCGACTCAGTCTCATGCGATTCCCTCGTAGCTTTGAGGTTTAGAACATGTTCTATTCCTGCGATCCAGTCGTCGGTCAATCGCAGGGGCAGAGCCAATCAGAACGCGTTGCTGCGGCCTTGACGCCGTGACTTAAAATTGTTTGTTTGTTTGCTTAACGCCCAGCCGACCACGAAGAGCCATATCAGGGCGGTGCTGCTTTGACATATAACATGCGCCACACACAAGACAGAAGTCGCAGCACAGGCTTCATGTCTCACCCAGTCACATTATTCTGACACCGGACCAACCAGTCCTAGCACTAACCCCATAATGCCAGACGCCAGGCGGAGCAGCCACTAGATTGCCAATTTTAAAGTCTTAGGTATGACCCGGCCGGGGTTCGAACCCACGACCTCCCGATCACGGGGCGGACGCCTTACCACTAGGCCAACTGTGCCGGTGTGACTTAAAATAATGGCGGACATTGGCGTACAGCGTCTCTTCGTCGATTCAACACTTTTAAGAACAGTTTTTTACTCAGATATAAAGGAGACGTTTTAGGCGTGTACAGCGGTCGGAAAACATTAATTGCAGCTGTCTGGGAACTTTATTTCTTGCAAAGGCGTAATGCTGAAAGGAATTTTTCAGAAAGGTAGAGCGACGTTCGAACATTTAGCAAAGCGCGTTTGCCGTGTTCACTATGACACGTCACTTCTGCCCCGCTCGCGTGGAGTTATCGTTCGCCAGTCGTTCGTCTATCGTTCATCGTGTGACGGGTCAATGGCCTACGATGTGATGTGCGATCGGCCAAAGACTGAATCGCAATGACTGAGTCGCCTTATAAATCAATAACTGTTCAACTTCAAGATTTCTCTCTCTCCCAACCCCAATTTGTTATTTTCTCTTTGGTGAGTCAGGTTGTGACTTAAGTTTTGTTCACGTGGCAGACTTTGTACCAACTTTCCCCCTACTTTAAAACAATTTTAGTCGGCGCCAAATCAGATCAAAATTGCTGCCCTTGTGAACAGCGCAAACGCTCAAACTTGTTTTAAGTGACGATTCTTGTCAGACTTTGAAGGCCAGTGCAGCTATCGGGGCTATCGGAGCTACCTCCTAATGCGATAAGAGCAGTTTGGCCTTAGTTTGGCTATTGCTAACCAATCAGTAAGCGCCGATAAAAAAAAGTCTGCGAAAAATCTCTGTTAAAGAATGTAGTGTCCTCCAGTCATACAATTTTACACTGTCAAATGGTAAACATTTTCCTCTGGCTACACTTCATTCTATCAGGTTCTATTTTTTCTCTTTTTTTTCCAGGTACCATGCCTCATGTGACAAAGTCTTGCAAGATGTCAGCCGATCAAGCTCACACATCTTCGTGATCAGGGATATCTGTTTCGGCACAGTCGGTGGTGCTAAACTCTGGCGATGGGGGAGAAGTTCTGTCCAAGATACCACCCCTGTGCATCATCCAGAAAGCTGAAGAGTGACAAACCTTGACCCACATTCAGAGTGTAGGACTGATTATCTTAAGATAACATATGATCCTAAAACCAAATTTTAAAGCAGATTAATTCTTCTCAATCCAGAACTTGTCTTTAAATCATACTGCAGAGATTACATTCCCAGTGCTGCGATGGTTATTCACCACACACACTCAAGGTCCAACCCTGAAGTGATGCGATAGTCATGGGTTCACTACAGAGCCTTTTTGGAGGAGAGTTGCGGGTACCTTTTTTCTTTTAGTTTTTTAAACTATACTTTAAAGCCTTTTTTCCATTAATGTGTGTGTGTTTGGCTGACTTGGGAGTATTATTCCTGCTGTGACTTTGTTTCATTGATTCCTTATGGAGAAAAGATACAAGTTGGCTTATTATTATGATATTGAATATAAAGTATGATCTTCAGACTGTTGTTTTGTCTTTTGTTGTGAAAATGTGTGATTGAGTGTGTGTCTGTGAGGTTCGAAGTATCGGTCAAACATATGACGAAGACATGTCATTCATACAGTAAACATATGACATATAGCAAACAATATCATTTGTTTCATGGCAACCATGTAATTTGCATATGCCAATGTCATTTGTGATATGGCAAACAAATGATTTTCATATGTCAGTGTCACTTGTAATGTGGTGTAAATGAGGTTTCCATATGACAATGTCACTTGTGATGTGGCAAACTAGTGTTTTTGACATGTCATTTTCACCTAAAAACCATATGGTAGCCATTCCAAAACCATTTGCAATTTATCTATGACTGACATATGGTTTTACTATATGATTTCCACATGCCATGTCATATGTTTGTCATATGCTGGGCATATTTCTCTGCTGCCTGGGTGTAAAGCGCCTGGAGCCAATTGATGGGACTTGCGCTATAGAAAAGTTATTTATTATTATTATTATTTTAAGTTATTGAGACATCCCAGTGCACTAAGGGATTTATAGAGCAAATCGAGAAAATTCATTATTGAACGAAGCGCATAGCGCTGAGTTCAATAATTATTTTCGAGATTTGCTCTATAAATCCCTTAGTGCACTGGGATTGTTTCAATAACGATATTGTCAGTACCGCCAGAGAAAAAAGAAGATTCAAAACGCACACTTTGCTACGCGCATTTGGATAGGCGTAACTGTGTGGTCAGGTCGTATACAGTAGGATCTACTTTTATGTGGGCTGTCTGAAGTGTGTCGTGCGTTCGTCACACGCAAACTCTTGTTTTAATTTCTGTTGGTAAATTCCTATGGCAATCCGTTTGTAAAGAAATTACGTTTTTTCCTGTTGATCTAAATAATAAATTATTTAACTAAATAATTTATTATTTAATAAAAAAATCCATTATTTACTATATAATGCATTATATACTATAGAATGCATTGTATACTATAGAATGCATTGTATACTATAGAATGCATTCTATAATATAGAATGCATTCTATAATATAGAATGCATTGTATACTATAGAATGCATTCTATAATATAGAATGCATTCTATAATATAGAATGCATTCTATAATATAGAATGCATTGTATACTATAGAATGCATTGTATACTATAGAATGCATTCTATAATATAGAATATAGAATGCATTCTATAATATAGAATGCATTCTATAATATAGAATGCCTTCTATAACGTTACAAAACTACTCTCTGTGTCTCTGTCTCTCTATGTTTCTCTCTCTCTCTCCCTCTCTCTCTCTCTCTCTCTCTCTCTCTTTCTCTCTATTCAATTAAACTGTGTCAGTGTCTCTGTCTCTCTCTGTCTCTCTCTGTCTCTGTCTCTCTCTGTCTCTGTCTGTCTGTCTGTCTCTCTCCCTCTCTCTCTCTCCGTTTCTCTCTCTCTGTTTCTGTCTCTCTCTGTCTCTCTGTGTGGCTCTCTCTCTCTCTGTCTCTCTGTGTCTCTGTCTCTCTCTGTTTCTCTCTCTCTCCCTCTCTCTCTCTCTCCCTCTCTCTCTCTCTCCGTTTCTCTCTCTCTGTTTCTGTCTCTCTCTGTCTCTCTGTGTGTCTCTCTCTCTGTCTCTCTGTGTCTCTGTCTCTCTCTGTCTCTCTCTCCCTCTCTCTCTCCCTCTCTCTCTCTTCCTCTCTCTCCCTATCTCTCTCTCCCTCTCTCTCTCTCTCTCTCTCGCTCTCTCTCTGTGTAACTGTATTGTATACTATAGAATGCATTGTATACTATAGAATGCATTCTATATTATAGAATGCATTCTATATTATAGAATGCATTCTATATTATAGAATGCATTCTATATTATAGATAATAAAAGATTTCTTTAATTACAACAATCACACTTTTTACTTTTGTGTAAATAATGAATTATTTAGTTAAATAATGAATTATTTAGCTATATAATGAATTATTTAGTTAAATAATTCATTATTTAGATCAACAGGAAAAAACGTAATTTCTTTACAAACTGATTGCCATAAATTCCAGTGTAGCGTTAAGCTAAAAAGTGATGATCTTTCATAGAGACCTCATTTTAACTCGGAGAAAGGACTATGCTCTTAATTATTTGCGATTCGAAACCTTCATCGAGCTTCGACAGACTTGACTGTGCAGAGTTTTGCCCCTTGCCAAGGTCGACGGAAAGCACATTTTCAAAATAAATGATTCTCGTGTGGTATCTTCACTCATCGGGGAGTCTGGTACTAAATATGAACGGTAAGAATGCTCTGAACCCTACACGTATTATATACCCATCGTTTTATCGTTCACATTTGCCCAACATGTTAATTTGCTGAACGGTATTTATGTCGTCTGCTAGTGCTACGCACTGCACTGAGTCTCATTTCAAAAACAAAAATTTCTCGTCTCGTTGCACTGAGTCTGCAAGCACGAGGCAGGCTGGTCTTATATATGGTAAGAACGTTCTAAACCCTACACGTTTTCGATTCCGATTCTTCTTGCCTTGAAATAATAATTCGGAAACCATTCATTTACTGAACAGATGCAGTCGTATATCAGTGTAGTCTGCTACGCCGGCCGGTGCTGATCTAGCTGCTAGTCTACGTTATCGAAATAACACTTGTGTTTTCTGTTAGCTGCTGGGATTTGTATACTAACTCATCATTTGGTAATGTGGATAATAAGCTACATGCCACTAACATGGCATAATTATGAGAGGAATCTTCGCAAGTCGAAACTGAAAAATTAGACACAGCAGGTTCTATTTTTAGATTAGTGGCAACTGTAGGCGGCACAGGCGCATGCAATCTGTCAGAAAAAACCCACTTCTGCTTTTAATTAAAAAGCAGGAAATTTATGGTCATAATCATTGGTATTGTGGAGAATATAAGCTACATGTCATTAATTAATTCTGAGGATGAGAGTACAGTCTCGCTTTGGCAAAGGGTGTAAGAATACGCTCTGTGAAAAAGTTAGCGCACTCCAAGAGTGCGCTAACAGATTTGGTTTAAACAAGTTTATTCAATAAATTCCATTGGTACTATTACCGCATACATGAAATAAGGAACATGGAGCACAACAAGCTAGGCTTATAAGCGTACTCTTAAAAGCAAATGAAATTTGGCGGACGATTTTAATATAACAAATTTGAAATAATGTCAAAATAATAATGGTAAATTATGGTAGACAAACATGTAATAATAAAAGGAAAAAAAAAAGAAAAAAAACAAACCAAACAAACCCCAATGCTAAACTAACAACAGTACTCACACGCGCTCGCACACTCACTCGCACACACACGCATACAATGACTTCCACATGGTTGAAAATAGAATACTACCAGAACAAGGAAATGTAAACAGTACTGCACATGGTCGTTTCGAACATGGATGAGATAAATGCATTCATTATTCAAAACGTTTGCTTAATAAGATAAACCTGAATAACTGGTCAAATATCAATGCATTTTCGCTGTCTGACTTGTCTCTATTGCCATACAGAAAATCATCAGCGGTTAGCAAATCATAGTTGGGCAGTGTTGACAAGGTGACTTCACGTATTTGAAGAGATAAGGGGCAATGAAAAATATAGTGCTCCGCATTTTCAACACGATAACCACAAGTGCATGACGGGTCGGGAATTAAATGTCTGTCAAATAGATCACTATTTAGATTGCTGATCCTCAATCTCAGTCTGCAATGGATAATTTCTGATTTTCGATCAGATGTGTATCTATACGAGGGAACAACAGAATCATCAGAACTAATACGTTTTTTAAATAACCCAATAGAATCAAGTTGTTTTACAGTATCTGGAAGCTCATTCCACAGGGAAGTCGAAGACAGAAAAAATGACTTTTTATACAATTCAGTTCGAGAGTGGGGAGTCTGTCTGTCAAGTGGTCTTCGTCTATGGTAAGGGTTCACAGAAGCAACGAGAGGAGGCAGACGTTCTAGTAAGTATGGTGGCACGCGTGCATTAACTAATTTGAAATACAAAATCAATTTGTGTCTTTTTCGCCTCTCCTTCAGTGTTGTAAATCCTGATTCATCGTACAATTTTTGGTGACTCGTGCCACGAACTGCACCTATAATGGTTCTTATGGCATCAAGATGCAAGTTTTCTAATAAAGTAGCTAATCTGTCAGAACAGTTATCCCAAATGACGTCAGAAAAATCAAAATGGGGAATAATAAAAGATTTATACATAAGTTCAAGTGCCTTTCGGCTAAGGCGATACTTATAGGACCGAAAACATGAGAGAAGAACACGTACTTTAGATATAATTGACTGAACATGTGATTCCCATTTGCAGTCGCTCTGAATCAGTACACCAAGATGTTTGTGAACGTGGTTTTCTCTCAGAATTGTTCCATCAAATACAAGAGGAAGGGTTTCAGGCATTCTATTTCCAGAAAAGGTCATCAAATCTGTTTTTAAATTATTGAAATTAACTTTCCATTTTTCCGCCCAGTGTGCAATTTTGGCTAAGTCTGCATTTAAGATCTGTGTCCGCGTGTTTGCATCATTTAGAGATAAATACAAACTGGTATCATCAGCAAAAAGTTTAATGACAGATTCGATATTAATGACAATATCGTTAATGTACACAAGGAACAACAAGGGCCCCAGAACAGAACCTTGGGGAACACCTGAACAAACACGTCCGTATGTCGATTTCCTGCCTTGGATAACAACGGCTTGTAACCTGCCTGTCAAATAATCTTCAAACCATTTTAATAAAACACCTCTTATGCCTATAGCATATAATTTATGCAACAAACCCTTGTGCCACACTCTGTCGAAGGCTTTTGATATATCACAGAAAACAGCCTGAGTCGTCAACTGCTTATCTAAGGATTGACAAAAATCGTCATACATACTCAACAACTGGAAACTAGTTGAATCACCAAGAATAAACCCTGACTGAGAAACCGTTAATAAATCATTCTCTGTGAGATATCGAAAAACATGGGCTTGAACACATTTTTCCAATACTTTTCCAATGCAACTGAGTAATGAAATCGGACGATAGTTACTGCAGTGTTCTTTTTCACCTTTCTTATAAATGGGATTCACATGAGCTACTTTCCATATTTTCGGAAACTTTCCCTCAGCCAACGATCTCTGGAAAAGGGTTGCAAGCGGATTTGAAATAATACAAGCAGCAAGTTTAAGAAGTTTATTGTGAACCAAATCAGGACCTACTGCTTTCCTAACATCGAGGTTGTTTAGAACAGCGTACACCATTTCGGTAGTTATCACGAGAGGACTAATGTCAATGGGCTCTTCTTCAACAGGTGGAACGTCATCATCATGACCTTGTATATGCGACTGTCGTAGAAATGCTTCATTAAAAACCTCGGCTTTGTCCTCTGCAGAGTAATACACAATTCCATTGCTTTCAATGGGCGGAATCTCATTTGTACTCATTCCTTTCTTTTTCAAAAAAGAGTTGACTACCTTCCACCAGTCTTTATTGCCAAAATTATGAGGTGACAATATTCTATTTTCTAGTTCCCTAATGTGCTCTTCTTTCCTTTTTCTTTGTAACAGATTTAGCGCATCGCCATTAGCCAATCAACTGGTTCACATTAGTCAGGTGACACCAGTACTTACTGACAATTATTATTATTATTATTATTATTATTATTATTATTATTATTATTATTATTATTATTATTATTATTATTATTATTATTACATGGTAGGGTGTGAGAGAGAACGGAGAGAACTCGGAAAGACGCGAGAGAGAGTGGACGTATTTTGTTGTGTGCTCCACCAACTGACTTCTGGTATCGCTGAAAAAAAGTCACGTTACTGCAACCCCTGACTTGGCGTCTCTATGTGAATGCTTCCTGCCTGAGCACCCCTATTTCTTCTTCTCTACTTCACCCCATCACACGTATGTATCATTGAAGTTGGCGACACAGCTAACATCCCCAGATTCTTTGACTTAAAATTGCTCTATTCGCTTAAAATGTTTGTCTTGTTTCCCTTTCATGATCCATGGTTTTGTTCATAACAAAGTAAGCTGTACGTGTCGATGGTAAACGAGTGAGAATGTTGCATGACTAATAGCATCATAGGCGACAGTATGTATTTTTTTGAGGTATTCTCAGCAAGATTACAGATCTTGCATCATTCGGAGGTCTCGGCTGTTTACTGTCAAAATTTGCCACGTACCAAATAACATAATATGCCACTTCAAAATGACTTGATATTAGTGGTTTTTAAATAACCGAAGGCGACAGCATTGCACCTCATTACTGAGAAAGGGTGACTTTGACGCGGTCCGGCCTACTGGAATGAATTCCAAACAGAACAGTTAATTACCTGATGTGTTTATTAAAATTCTGCTGGAAATTGAAATTGCAATTAATCATTAAAACGTATTGCATTGTATTCTTTATCATCTTATGAATCCCAAAATGTATAGATGTGTTATATTTACCACGAACATGTGCCCAGAATGAAAATCGATTTCATGCAAATCCGCTTATATGTTCGAATGCTTCGCGGAGACCTGTGTGACCAAGCAATAAATAGACTTAGTAAATGTAGTTAGTAGATTAAAGTTAAATAGTCCTTAGTGTGTGTTGGTATGTGTGATTCTGTTATATTATTAATATATAAACGACAAATGTAATCTTGTGTGGTTTGTTTATTTATACATATATTTATATTTTTAAAGTTAAAGATAGTAATTTATAAAGGTTGTAGAGAATTGTGAAGTTCAACGTGAGACAAAGAACAGTAAACCTATAGATCTAGTTCTATCAGTAAGACAAGTTTTGAAGTACAGATTGAACCTGAACCCCACCCCATTTTTGGTAAGGACCCTCGATCAGTGAGTGGTTGTAGACTTAGAATTGCTGAAGTTGCAGTAACAGTTAGGTAACGTCCCAAACAAAAAAGGAAAGGAATTTTAGACCCGCAAGTACTGCATTGCGGTAGTTATGTAAATGTAAAGGTAGAAAAGACCTACCCCAGTTTACCGGGTGTCTTCTTCTTCACCCTGACAATTCCGACTATGTACATCATGATTGAGGTGACTATAATTATTTTGTAAAATTGTATGAAGTTTTATTTTTAGTAAAATGATGAGGACTTTTTCTCAAGTTTTGTGATAAATTGTAAGATTGTGCGGAAGTTTGTCGTCTTCTATCTGTCTGTCATCTGTATAAAACGAACGAGCTCATTCTCAGTTGATCGGCTGGGTTGTCGTGAAAATGTGATGAAAGTAGTTGTAGACTATAGAGTAGAAGAAAGAAAGCGAGTGCTCGAAAGAAAAGAGAGAAGAAAGGTGACAACCCAAGCGGTCATACCAGGTCGACCAGTCACATGCAGTTTACGGTTTCGGCTAGTCAGGCCCTATCAGTTTTGGTGATGACTGATCCCGGGTTTTCAGCTTTTATTCTTTTAATTTCAGGTTACAGTTAGTTATTGCTTGAAGCAATCTGTTTTCACGGGAAGGGCCGTGCCAGAACAACACAGCCACAATTAATTTTGCTTGCTGAATACAGTAACAATGGAGTTTCCTAATGACGCTGTGTTTTGTATGATTTTTTTTTTAATGAAGCATGCTGTCTCTGACTTTGAGGTGTCCAAGGGTATCTTAACCGATTGCATATTTAATTTGATACATTTAAGTATTCCATGTGACTATCAGTGTCACAGCACTAAATCCAGAAGAAGCAACATCAGTTCCTCCTGTCCTTCCTCCTCCATATCCACTTCCCCGAGCAATGCTTTTATTTTACAAAACGTGACGTGAAAGAAAAAAGTAAGGCAAGGCATAATAAGGCCTTACGCCGAGGGACATTTAAGTCCTCGAGCACTTTTCCCTGGCTTGCATGAAGAAGAAGTAGTGAAGATCGTTCTTAGATCTGTTAGATCTGTGATATGTGTCAGTTAAAGTTTTGAAATGGATCGAGTATCCTTAAATGAAATATCTTAATAGATGTAAGGGTTGTGTCCTTTGAATAACTGTGTTAGCATGTACTCGGATTTATTATATTGATGACTATATTTTTAGATATGATTTTTAGGGAATTCATTTATCTTTATCCATGCAACCTGTGATTGCTCCTGTCAGATTGGTGCTAAAGGTACAACCAGTCCGTTTTGAACTGTCTGGTTGGTGTGCACACGTAGTGGGCCCAGTGAGATTGAACACTTTGTCTGTACATAGTTGTTGTGATATATGAGGGCCCCAAAGGGGGGGTATCATCACGATCACGGGAAGGGAAATTTTATCTTTCACGATCACAGTTACCTTGCTTTTTGTTTTCACGATCACGAACACCTTGACGAATAGAGGATCATATAGTGATACAGCGGTGAAAAATGTACGTTGAAAATAAAATGCTTTGCAATAATGCCCATCACGATCACGAAAACAAATCACGATCACGATCACGATCACGATACTTGATTTTTTTGTCATCACGGATCACAGGCAAAGTCCCATCACGATCACAGAAATGGAAATTTCGGCAATCACGGTCACAGAAAGGTCAAAAATCGCCAATCACGATCACGATTTTAAACCCTTTGGGGCCCTCATATATGCGTGTGGAAGGAGTGTGAAGTTTTATGCATACACCATAACAAAATCCTGTGCTTTGCATTTGGTAAATAAACTGTTTGACTTGACTTGACCAAACATAGGTGTATTTACTCACTACTGATTATTTCAAGGTACTTACAAAGAGCTTTGCAGTTTCACCATTTCCTGCGTATTCAATCACGGTTGAGACTCCGCTCTCTACACCCCCGAATGTCATCAGTGTGGGCTCTTATCGGTTTGCAAGCTTTATATACTTGGGAGATAATGGCGATTACAACATGATTCGTAGACTGTCGATGGCTGATTTCCCAAAAACATATTTTTGCAAAACATATTTTTGGGAAATGATGACCTCATCATTACGTGTCCTCATGAATACCGGGTGACTTGTTTTCTGCTAACAGTGTGTGTTTGAGGGGAGGGAGGTAGAGGGGTTTGAGGGTGAAGGATGCTTTCAGTCACGATTCAGGCTCTCGCGTGGTAGTTGCGTGAAGACCTTGCTGGTGACGCGGATTGTTTGATTACATCCAATGGTTGTAAACAGGGGTGGGTGGAACAAATAACTGTACATAGCGGTAGCTTTTAAAGTGGCCTTGTGCTGATCTATGGTTGAGCGGCCACACCAGATTTGAAGACGATTTACACGGCAACACTATTTCATCTTACTTGAAACAATATCTTATGAGTTTCTGCTGTCGAATGAAACCGATCGTAAATATGATAAAGCTAGGGCAGCGGCTATTCACAATTTTGTATCAAAATGTACCAAGTTAATGCTAAAAAAAACACATGCTTCTTTGAAGTAGAACTCTGCTTAAATGGCCCGGACAGAAAAAAACAAGCCGAAGGAACCCAAAAGAAGATCTAATTTTATCGTTGCTAGAACTGCGCGCTGCTCCGTACCTAGTACTGTGCTTGCTACAAACTGTCTGTTTGAATTGGATAAACACGGTAAATGAGATCGCATACGCCATATCCAGTTAGTCTGACCTTGACATTTCATGTACACGTATGTTATGTTATACTGGCATTCAGGCTTTAACCCCATCGTCTGACCCCTCACGGTGGCGGTAGCTATAGATAGTCAGACTGCACTGTGGTAAAAGAAAAGCGGGGACAGCCCCTCCCTGACCTTCCTTCCTCCCTCGCCAGTAAGTCTTGCGCAGAGGAAATTCCCCTGAAAGGGAGAACTCATTCTATAGTTAAGACGTCTGCAGATAACACTGCCTGCAGCGTCAACCACTCACACACGTCGACAGGACAAAAACACATTTAACAAAATAAAAACATGTCGGGTTACATTGCGCTTTTCCAACTTTGAATCAAAACAAAGCTGCCCCATCCTGACCCCGGTGGCGGGTTATTTCCAGCGTATGACTAAACGGACTTCCCATACGTTTTCCAGAACAACTCTTGTCATTTCAGTATTATCGCAAATATTTCTGAAAAACAAACCGATCTTCGCAACCAGTATTTTCCCAGGAACTGTCTCGTCATAAGGAATACAATTTGAAAAAGTATTGATTTTAAATTGAGGACACGGCGATACCGCGTGGGTTTAGTGTCGTGTGTGTGTGTGTGTGTGTGTGTGTGTGTGTGTGTTTGTGTGTGTGTGTTTGTGTGTGTGTGTGTGTGTGTGTTTGTGTGTGTGTGTGTGTTTGTGTGTGTGTTTGTGTGTGTGTGTGTGTGTGTTTGTGTGTGTTTGTGTCAGTGTGTGTGTGTGTGTGTTTGTGTGTGTTTGTGTGTGTGTGTGTGTTTGTGTGTGTGTATGTGTTTGTGTGTGTATGTGTGTTTGTGTGTGTGAGTGTGTGTCTGTCTGTCTGCGTGTGTCTGTGAGAGAGAGAGAGAGAGTGTGTGTGTGTGTGTGTGTGTGTGTGTGTGTGTGTGTGTGTGTGTGTTTGTGTGTGTGTGTGCGCTGTTCCTACTTTGAAAGACAGCCGTACTCCTCTACACACACACACACACACACACACATACACACACACACACACACACACACACACACACACACACACACACACACACACACACACACACTCACTATTGATAACGAACGAATTTTCGAAACCGCGAATTTGCGATTCCTAAACGCCACTGCGAAGGAGTGACGTCGAAGGCTGTCCGAGACAGCTTCGGCTTTTTCCGAGCTTTGACGTAACATCTCGTGAGGCGTCGGGATGTTTTCGTCTGCGAGAACAAGCATTCCGCTGGGGTATTTTTCCGCGTCCCATTTCATCACAATATCTATAATTTGTTGACAGATTGATACGGAGAAGTGAAGATGGAACAGAAAATTGAAGGCTTGAGAGTTAAATTGTGCTGACTGAAAACTCCTGATAACTAAGACATTTTGAGCTTCAATGCATTGGGGCGTCACTTGGATCATACTATTGCCAGTATTGGATTATGGATACATGGTTCATTACTTAGTATGCACCATTACAATGTTACCATTGTTGCGTGAAAGTGTTTTTTGTTTGGTTGGGGTGTGTGTGTGTGTGTGGTTTTTTTTTTGGGGGGGGGGGGGAGTGAGGAGAATGTCTCTTTTACCTGATCCATACGAGTTGAATTTTAGTCTCAGAATGCACCAGATTGCACAGATTTTAATGTACCATTTAAACAAAATTCGTGGGAGCATGCCCCCGAACCCCCCTACAAAAAAAAAGGATTTCCTCGTTTTTCATCACAAGAGAGTCCCACCCTTGATAAGGAAGTTTGGCTTGGTTCTTGAGTAACATAATTGCATGTTTTCTTGATGGCATTGACATATAACCTTGAACGGTTGAAAACGACGTTAAACACCAAATAAAGAAAAAAGAAAAAGACAGTATTTCTCTGTGACTGTATATATATTATATATATATATATATATATATGAACTAGAGGAATACCCGGCTTCGCCGGGGTGAATCGCGGGCCAGAGACAAACAGCGTGGCGGTTCACCACAATTACCTTTGAAGGCGAAGTCCTCTCAAACGGGATTGAGAATTTTAGAGCTTATTTCAAAGCCCTATATTATCTGTTATGGCTTCTCAAATGCCAGAACATACAGACAGACAAAAGCCGCCAGACCCCATCACAAACAGAACTCTGCAATCCAGAGGTGTTGCCTTCACACACACACACACACACACACACACACACACACACACACACACACACACACACACACACACACACACACACACACACACAGAAGCCGTATATATCTATCTATATATATAAATATATAGAGATAGATGACAGTTAATTTTTCTATATCAAATAACCAAAGGGAAGTAATCGCTCAATGCATACGACATGTGTAATAGAGTAAGCGAGAGTTGTACGGAACCTTTTCTCCTGGCACCTGAGAGAATAACAAGCATTGAAATGAACAAGCGACTTTCATCCTCGATAAATAGATTCGACCTTTGCACTTTTACAGTGAGGACAACTTACGGGTACATGCAAGGAAAGCCCACAACTTCTAAGGCGAACAACTCTGCAGAGTCTGCTGTGAAAGGCGACGGTAGTCTCCCTGTCACACTCGACCCCCTTTGAATGAACTTTGTCCCCAAAGTTCCGAACCATGGACCCGCCAAGCTTAGGTCCCTCCCAGGTGGAATGGGAACAGCACGAAAATGATTCAGTGGCCTGAACATTTCATGTTGAGTCCCATCGCTGTCGACGACGCCAAATGTAACCGAGTGCCTAAACACCACAATCACCTTTGAAGGCGAAGTCCACTCAAACGGGATTGAGAATAACTGTTATGGCTTCTCGAAGGAAGGCCTGAACATTCAGACACACCAAAGCCGCGGCTTAATCACTACAGGTTGCATCAGACGTGAAGAAACCTCACACACTTGTTCAGGTTAATTGACTGTGACTGCGTGCGTTTTAAAGGCACAGCTAGTGCTCCTTGTGAACACGGTTCTGCTCACTCTTTCAGGTGTGGCACGCCTCTACATTGGATCAGAACATCACGCCACTTTGAAACATTCCAAAACACAACATCCTGATTGCCGCCCGTGGCTGTGTTGATTAACTTTTTATTTATTTTTTGTGTGCTTAAAAATGTGTTTATTGGATTTGAGCATGACGTCACAGGTCATTGACCACATCTACCGTCAAAAATGTGGCGTTTTTTGACAGCATGATTCACTTTCAACCGTCGAAACGGTGACTGAATCTGAACAATATTTCAAATTGTGTTTACACCAGAGAGTGATTTTAAAGGCTTATCTACCTGGGCATACCCATCTGGCCCAAATTATAACTAATTAACTAATTTTGCAAATAGACAGAAGCGGCTTTATGAAAATAATCTATTACAAAATTCCTTCTCCACACGAAAAGCATCCAGGGTGTTCATTTTTGGTATGTGTTCAAATGGAGGTATGTCCGTAACCCACGTACATTTCTGACAAGGTCTGAGATGGTGAGCCAAATCAGGGGAAGGACTGCGCTTTTCAAGGAAAGAATATGACACTCGAACTCTTTCCCCCACGCTTCAAAACCTGGCTTAAAAACGTGTTACATTATTCTCACCCAGAGAGTTGATTGTTGGTGTGTGTTCAAGTGGAGGTATGTCTATGGCCCACGTAACACCCTGACAAGATCTGAGATGGTGAGCCCAATCGTTTGCACTAGGACTATGCCTTTCAAGGAAAGAATATATGACACTCCCTTAATATCATCCACGCCGCACAGCGTGTATCCATGTCAATGTTCGTCTTGTCCTTCGCATTACGACATGCAACTCTTTTCAAAGAGCAACACGTTCCGTAAACGCTTGAGCAGAGGCACACTCATTTGGTGCGATTTTTTTCAGGTATAATGCTTGGCTTAAACGCGTTTTATTCTGTAACATTATTATGGAATTTACAATCATAAAAACAACGCCCACGTGTTACATTTGAGTTTCCAACCTAAAAAAGTTGTCCCTTGCTTTTCAATATAGACAGTCAGGCAAGTAAAAAATGACATTGCAGTGTTGCAATAGAAACAAGGCAAAACAACTCTTCCTCAACCCATACAAAAAATGGACAGAGTTATCTGTTAAAAGAGTACATTCCTGCATGACGCTTTTGTACATTTGCTAAATCATTTCGACAAAAATACCCCCTCTTCAAGAATCAAGTTAGGCTACTGGTTTTTTCTTCTCATTTAGTCAAGTTTAGATGTGGCACTGCAGCGACCATATTTTCCATCAAATTTATTAAAATTTTGGCTATCAGTCTTGACTATGGAGTTGCATTTCAGGTTTGTTCATAAAATTTTAAATTATAAAGAAAAATATCAAATTTTAAAAATAGATTCATAAATTATTGCTTTTGTTTTGTTCATGTTTCTAGATCTGTTGATTAATTACCATCGTGTAACTCAGTGATCAAACAGGAAAACGATGGTTGTGGTTGCTTGTTTCCAAATTGTCTGTCCTTTCGAAACTGGAGTACTGATTTTCTCAAAACATTTTTACTCAGCAATTAAAACAATAGCACACATAACACATTCAACAGTTGAATATAATCGTAAAGTCAGTGAAGTCATCAAGGGTAAACACACACACACACACACACACACACACACACACACACACACACACACACACACACACACACACACACATACACGCACGATTAAAAAAGAATAAATTAAATCGTTGAACCTCTTTATATATTTTTCTTAAAGTATTTCTTTTCATTTTGGGCGTTTACACCATATTTTATTGTAACCCTCCTCTTCTTTTCAGTAATTGTATCTTACGCGTTCGTCAACAAACGCGACCAGGAAGTCCTTTAACATTGTATTTGATGACACACGATGGTTTCAAAAGGAGCACGCGATCATAACTCTTATAAAATAACTTAATATATAACCTCTTGTTTGATTTAAAAGAGAGAGAGAGAGAGAGAGAGAGAGAGAGAGAGAGAGAGAGAGAGAGAGAGACTCACACACACACATACACACACACACACACACACACACACACACACACACACACACACACACACACACACACTCTCTCTCTCTCTCTCACACACACACACACACACACACATTAACAAACACACACACACACACAGACAGACACACACACACACACAAACACACACACTCACACACACACACACACACTCACAGCCAAAAAAGCTGGCTTTGAGGCCGATTGTACGGCGGCATAAGAGAGTCAAAAGTGAAATATATATACTTTCAACACTTAGCCCCGACTTTTCGCACTTGTATGCCGCTTTTTGTTGACTAAAATGTGTTACTGGTAAATATCAGTGATTGATATTAATAACACTGTAACATGGGTTAACGTCAGTTTGGGCTTCCCTTTCCGACATGCTTTTAAATAAGAGTGATCATTCCTAGTATCAAGAGATATGTAAAGAATGCTGAACATCTTAGTGCTATTAGTAATTTTCAATTTTGCGCTGGTATGCCGTCATATGATCGGTTTAAAGTGAGAGGTCTAACCCTGCGGATATTGTGTTATACTATGCTCTGCTGAGAAAACGTGTTTCATTTGAAAACTATCACGTACATAGTATTTGCAAATACTTACATTTTGAGTAGTGTGCGTTACACGAGTCCGGGTAACGCTATTTAAAACACTAAGTCTTGTCCATTGCAGAAATATCAAAGCAGAGAGAGATGGGGTGGAGAGAGGGAGAGAGAGAGAGAGAGAGAGAGAGAGAGAGAGAGAGAGAGAGAGAGAGAGAGAGAGAGAGAGAGAGAGAGAGAGAGATTGATTGATTGATTGATTGATTAAACTTTATTACAGAAGGATGGAGATTTTAGGCGTTGCCTAGTCTTACAATCTGTCCTTGCTAACTAACATGAATACAAAACAGACATGAAAACATTATAAGAGCAAAAGAGGTTGACGGCAAAAAAAAAAAATCGTACATATGATAATAAATGGCATTTAAAGGCAAAGAAAAAGTTATAGTATTTGATACTATTAAATACAATAACAGCAATAGAAATATGAAAATAGAAATAATGGTAAGGATGATGATGTCATAACGATAATAACAATAAAAAATATAAAAAAATAATTTAAAACAAAAATAAAAATTAAAAAAAAATTAAAAAAAATCCCGAGCACTAGAAACATATGGTCCAAATGAAACAACAACGGCGAGCAAGCAAAATAACAAACAGTAAGTCATTTGTATTTTACAAAAAATACCGACAACATAGCAAAAGGAAGAAAAGAACTACAACAAAGGATATACCAACACAACAGTAACAACAGAAACAGTAACCCTGAAAAGAGACTGCTATAAGATAACCGGTATGTATGATAACATTAGGACGGTTTAATACATCGGAGTAAACCCATTTTGAATCACCACTAGGTTACGATAACGGTGGAATGCTCCACTTGGAATCAGATTTGAAACAAATGTCTGTGTATTTGCTTTTTAAAGGCTTTGACTGATGGAATATATTTTAATGCTGTTGGAAATGAATTCCACACTGATGACCCTGAAAATGCAAGACTAGACTTGTACAAATCTAGTCGGGGGCGAGGTGGAATGAATTTACTAGAACCATACCTGTTGGTTGCTTTTTGAAACAGCGACAGAATGTACTCTGGGACTTCCTTGTTCATAACTCTAAACATGAATAATGATTTATTCAGTTTAAGCTGCTGGTTCAACGGAAGGAGGCCGAGCAGTTTCAGTTTTTCGTCAGTAGTGACCGATGAGTTAGGTATCATAAGTTTAGCTGCACGACGATGGAGAGAATTCAGTTTGATCATGTGAACATCACTGCAGTTGTCCCATAACGTAGAAGCATAACTTAAATGCGAAAGAATGTGTGCATGGTAAAATAATTTAAGAACTGAAGTGTCGACATAATATCGTAGCTGCGAGAATAAGAACATGTTTCTCGACAGCGTTTTGTTTATATTGTTTAAATGACATTTCCAGTTTAGCTCAGAATCTATTGTGACTCCTAGAACCCGATGTTCACGGACTTGCTCAATCGGTGATGATCCAAGGTTAAGCTTTAGAACAAGTGGGGCCAGCTGATGTTTCTGTCTAGAAGTGATTACCATACTTTTGGTTTTTGCAGGATGAACTATCATAGTATTAGTGTTACACCAAGTAAACATTTCATCGAGGCTTCTTTGAAGTGATGACTCTAACACGTTCAGATTTTTTGAGAAAGTGTACACAGATGAGTCGTCAGCAAAAAGGTCATTGATAACACAAGGATCAGAAATATGGAGTGGCAAGTCATTAATGAATATACAAAACAAAAGTGGACCAAGAACGGAACCTTGAGGAACCCCACTTGTGACACGACCTGTAGTAGACAGTTTCCCATTAAGAAGGACATATTGCTTTCGATCATTTAAATAAGAACGAAAGAAGGCTAGAAATGGAGACTTAGGGAGATACGCGGATAGCTTTGAAAGTAATGTAGTATGGTCCACTGTGTCGAAAGCTTTCTTGAAGTCGAGGAAGACAGTGCCCACTATTTCAGACCGGTTTATGGCTGACAGCCAAGAATCACACATCTTAATAAGAGCAGTATGGCAAGAATGTTTTGGACGAAACCCAGATTGAGACGGGTGAAAAAGCTTACAGATCTCCATATACTGAAGTAAATGCTGGTGGACGTGCTTTTCAAGTGGTTTGGATAAAACCGATAGGACAGAAATTGGACGAAAGTTGTTGGGGTTCGACGCATCCCTAGTTTTGGGCAGTGGTACTACTTTGGCAGTTTTAAAAACGGTAGGAAATATAGCATTTTCAATACATAAATTGTACACGTATGTAAGTGAATCAACCATATATGGCACAGCCACTTTAAGGAGGTGTGCAGGGATATTGTCAGGCCCCATCGATTTCTTGTTTTTAAGGTCCTTAATGTATTTTCCCACTTCATGTACCGCAATTGGTGGTACGCGGAAAAGGGAAGCTTTTTCCAGTTTACTAGAGCAGAACGTAGTAAGAATATCTGGACACTCGTACTTATCTCGGTTTGCATTGCCTTGGGCTGCAGTCAGCAGTCTATCGGCAAGGGAAAGAAAATGATCGTTAAAAGTTTGAGGGGAAATAGTAGTTGCAGCTTGATTTGAGCCTTTCCGAGTTTTATGTGTGATTTCATTGACAGCACGCCACAGAGTAGCTGTGTCCCTTTTGTCTGACACCAGTTTATTGAAATAGCTACGTTTTGCATCACGCACCATGTTGGTGACTTTATTCCTCTGTTTTTTAAATTCTGTAGCCATTTTATTTTGCTTAAAGTGGTCGCGAAGGGCCATGGCATTGATTAAGTCCGTGTTTAACCAGGCGGAAGCGTGGGATGCTTAACTCTTTTCTCTCGGAGTGGTGCATGCTTGTTAATAACAGGTAAAAAAACATTATAGAAAGCTTCCAAAGCCCCATCAGGGTCACTGTGACCAAACACGTCACGAAATGGCGCAACGGCTAGATCAGCTAGAAACTCTGACTGATTAAAATTTTTAAATGATCTATACTTGATAGTTGTATGGCCTTTGGGAGGTCGCTTGGGCAGCTTGAATGACCATGTGCAAAAAACAGGATAGTGATCGCTGAAGCTTTCTTTAGACACTGACACCCTTGATACCATGGACGCATGGTTGGTATATATGTGATCTATTAATGTGGTACTGGTGCTGGTTACACGCGTTGGGTCCTGGACAAGCTGATGAAGTCCAAAAGCGAGGTAGTATTAGCCCATGCTAACTGAGGCTTATTTAGATCAATATTAAAGTCACCTAATTACAAATATTGGACCCGCAAGCGTTGACTTTGTCCATCATAGACTCAAAGTCATCGCGCCAACATTGCCTTTCTGCAGGGTTTCGATAGACATAGCCTACTAACAAAGCAGACGATTTAGAATGTTTAACCTCGACCCACATACATTCCACATTTTTTGTTTCAAGGTCAGTTCTTCTAACTGTGAGGTTAGCAATCGAGGCATGAATGTAGAGTGCCAAACCCGTGTGACCGTGTTCACTGCCATCA
>NW_027127093.1:66454-78954 GCF_037325665.1 Littorina saxatilis
CTGTCTGTCTGTGTGTACCTCAGTTATTATAGGTATTCTAAAGACGGGATGGGGCACTAGCTTTGGGTCGGATGAAATGTTAATTTCAACCAGTTCCACCCAACGTTTGTTCCCACCCAATTACGCATTTTCTCGTGCAAACCATCTCAACAATTCAACTTGAAGGATTAATGGTTGGTAATCTAGCTTCCAGGCCATTATTGTCGCACGTGATCACTGGTTTCTTCTTCTTCTTCTTTTTTCATGGGTTGAAACTCCCACGTTCACTCATGTTTTTTGTACGGGTGGATTTGTTTCGTGTATGACCGTTGTAGATCACTAGTTTAAAAGAAGGTGTGAATTTTAATTTGTTTACCCTTGATGACTTCACTGACTTCACGATTGTATTCAACTGTTGTATGTGTTGTGTGTGCTATTGTTTTAATTGCTGAGTAAAAATGTTTTGAGAAAATCAGTACTCCAGTTTCGAAAGGACAGACAATTTGGAAACTAGCAACCACAACCATCGTTTTCCTGTTTGATCCCTGATTTAAAGGATGGTAATTAATCAACAGATCTAGAAACATGAACAAAACAAAAGCAATAATTTATGAATCTATTTTTAAAATTTGATATTTTTCTTTATAATTTTAAATTTTATGAACAAACCTGAAATGCAACTCCATAGTCAAGACTGATAGTCTTCTTCTTCTTCTTCTTCTTCTGCGTTCGTGGGCTGAAACTCCCACGTACACTTGGTTTTTTTTGCACGAGTGGAATTTTACGTGTATGACTGATAGTCAAAATTTTAATAAATTTGATGGAAAATATGGTCGCCACAGTGCCACATCTAAACTTGACAAAATGAGAAGAAAACAAACAGTGGCCAAACTTGATTCTTGAAGAGGGGGTATTTTTGTCGAAATGATTTAGCAAATGTACAAAAGCGTCATGCAGGAATGTACTCTTTTAACAGATAACTCTGTCCATTTTGTGTATGGGTCGAGGAAGAGTTGTTTTGCCTTGTTTCCATAGCAACACTGCAATGTCACTTTTTACTTACCTGACTGTCTATATTGAAAAGCAAGGGACAACTTGTTTAGGTTGGAAACTCAAATGTAACACGTGGGCGTTGTTTTTATGGTTGTAAATTCCATAATAATGTTACAGAATAAAACGCGTTTAAGCCAAGCATTATACCTTGGAATAATAAATCGCACCAAATGAGTGTGCCTCTGCTCAAGCGTTTACGGAACGTGTTGCTCTTTGAAAAGAGTTGCATGTCGTAATGCGAAGGACAAGACGAACATTGACATGGATACACGCTGTGCGGCGTGGATGATATTAAGGGAGTGTCATATATTCTTTCCTTGAAAGGCATAGTCCTAGTGCAAACGATTCGGCTCACCAGCTCAGATCGTGTCAGGGTGTTACGTGGGCCATTGTTAAAAAAACACACACCAACAATCAACTCTCGGGATGAGAATAATGTAACACGTTTTTAAGTGTGGAGGAAAGAGCTCGAGTGTCATATTCTTTCCATGAAAAGCGCAGTCCTTCCCCTGATTTGGCTCACCATCTTAGATCTTGTGAGAAATGTACGTGGGTTACGGACATACCTCCATTTAAACACATACCAAAAATGAACACCCTGGATGCTGTTCGTGCGGAGAAGGAATGTTGTAATAGATTATTTTCATAAAGCCGCTTCTGTCTATTTGCAAACTTAGTTAATCGACTATAATTTGGGCGAGATGGGTATGCCCAGGTAGATAAGCCTTTAAAATCACTCTCTGGTGTAAACAAAATTTGAAGTATTGTTCAGATTCAGTCACCGTTTCGACAGTTGAAAGTGAATCATGCTGTCAAAAAACGCCAAATTTTCGACGGTAGAATGTGGTCAATGACCAGTGACGTCATGCTCAAATCCAATAAACACAAAAAATAGATAAAAAGTTAATCAACACAGCCAAGCCCTGCACGGGCGGCAATCAGGATGTTGATTTTTGGAATGATGTTCTTATCCAATGTAGAGGCGTGCCAAACCTGAAAGAGTGAGCAGAACCTTCTTCTTCTTCATCGTTCCAGAATTGTCTGGTTACGTGTGAGCTCGTTTGCCCATTTGGGTTCCCCACACTATACTCTGAGAGCATAGTCAGCTTCACTCCGCTTTCGTTGAGTAGGCATGCTGGGTATTTTCGTGTTTCTTTAACCCACCGAACTCTGACATGGATTACAGGAAGGGGGTTAAGTCACTAGCAGGTGACCTGGGAGATCGGAAAAATCTCCACTCTTAATCCACCAGGCGGCAGCGACCGGGATTCGAACTCACGACCTCCCGATTAGGAGGCGTCTTACCACTACGCCACTGCGCCCGTCGAGCAGAACCGTGTTCACAAGGAGCACTAGCTGTGCCTTTAAAACGCACGCAGTCACAGTCAATTAACCTGAACAAGTGTGTGAGGTTTCTTCACGTCTGATGCAACCTGTAGTGATTAAGCAGCATGCGTGCAGTTTGAAGGTAAAACGTTGTGAATGGAGGGAGGGAGTTTCCACTCAAAATGGGAACATTTGCATTATGTCTGGGTGATCTGAATGTGCAAAAGTATGGGGTTTAAGTATACCATTTCCGCAGAATGAACATGCACTTTTTGAAAACGGAATCCATTTTGAAGATTTGCTTCATGATAAAAGCGAAACCTACGATAGCGGTTATGTCAATGATGAACGCTCACTTCAGTTTAGAGTCGAACAACACTCTTTACTACCCGTCATAAAACACACTAAAACTAGGAAGATATGTTTAAATGCAGATCTTGACGGGCCCAGTGGCGTAGTGGTAAGACGTCGGCCTCCTAATCGGGAGGTCGTGAGTTCGAATTCCGGTCGCTGCCGCCTGGTGGGTTAAAAGTGGAGATTTTTCCGATCTCCCAGGTCAACTTATGTGCAGATCTGCTAGCGACTTAACCCCCTTCGTGTGTACACGCAAGCAGAAGACCAAGTGCGCACGGAAAAGATCCTTTAATCCATGTCGGAGTTCGGTGGGTTATAGAAACACGAAAATACCCAGCATGCCTCCCCCGAAATCGGCGTATGCTGCCTGAATGGCTGGGTAAAAACGGTCATACACGTAAAAATCCACTCGTACTAAAAACATGAGTGAACGTAGGAGTCTAAGCCCATGAACAAAGAAGAAGAAATGCAGATCTTTGTGATGAGATTGTTATATGCCTGAACAAGCCAATCCATTCCCCAACCATATTTAACAAGCAGACTGATTTCAAAAAAGGTAGGGTCTATGCAGTGGAACATACAACACAGACGCCCCACAAAATCAAATTTGCAAAAGCTCGTTAAAATCGACCCAAAAAAATGAGAAAAGCTAAAAAAAATCAACAAGTTTGAGTTATGACCTCATCGCAAAGATTTGCACTTAAACGCACCTGCCTAGTTTTGTTATGACGCGTAGTATAGAAGCTACCTTTGTTCTGCGATGTACTCAACCAAAGAAAATATACTTTTTGAAATTGAGTTTTGTAAGAATAAAACACAATCAAAAATAGTAACTTCATTTGAAAGGTTAGTAAGTTATCTAAAAAAAACACCCACCCACTTAAAAACTACAAATAAACAAACATGACAAAAACTCCATGTTAACGGCTAACCCAGGTGTGAAAACGATAGCACCAAAATTAAGTTTTCCTGTTAATATCACCGATTTATGAGGGTTTTACGAGAATAACGCTAGTTTTCTCAAGTACATTCCAAAAAGCATTTAAGCATGCATACTGTAAAATGAGTTTCTGAGGGCCTCGGTCACATACAATTGTGTGCAAAGGCTTTATCGCGGTACAATATTTCCTGATTGTGTAGAGATTGTGCCAAAAAGGACAACATAGTATCAAGTGCTTTGTCGAAATGCGATGAGGGGGCTTTCCTTCTTGTAAATGTTTTGTTCCTAACAACTAAATTAGTTAATTACGTGCATTCGGAATAGTGCGTAAGTCGTGCGTGTGTGCAGTCGTATGTTTGGGTGTATTTGCGTGTCTCTGCGTGTGAGCGCGCAAAATCTCATTAACACTGTCATTATGAAGAGAAAACAAGGAAAATAATATGGATACAATTGCTGTTAGCTCTTGAGTTACATGCTGGATCGTCACTCGAGTGTTGACAAGTTCACACAGAGTTGGGGGCCTGGTAGCTCAGTTGGTAGAGCTCTAGACTTGGTTTAAACATAAGTTTATTTTAACAAGGGTTACAATCATGACATGTATACAAAGTTCACAGAAACAGCAACAAGCTAAAAGCTTATAGTGGTGTTCCTGCATGACAGTACAACATAAGGCGGTAACGGGTGAAAAATTTGTCTCAATAAACCAAATCTATTAATAACGTAATGAACGTTGCATAATGATTATAAAGAAAGACAGTAAAGGAAGGAAGGAGGGAAAGAAGATGAATAAAAGAAGAGGGATGGGTAGGAGATGTGCAGAAGTTAAAGTTGTTGTCCGGCTTGTAGAGCATTTATTCTGACTTGCCCAAAGCGGCCTGAACGTTCAATGAACGAGTGTACGGTGGAAAAAAATTTCCAAATCTAAAGAATACTGTCTGTCTCCGTTTAAAAGGTGGGGGAGGTGAATTGTGTGATTAGGGAGGGTATGTATAGTTTCTTGACGTGCTTCGCGATAATTTGGACAATCGAATATGAAGTGTTGTACGGATTCGGACGGGAATCCACAGTCACAAGATGCATCTGTAGCAACGTGACGTCTCACTAGATCGTTATTGAGATCACTTATATATAACCTGAGCTTACAGTGAATTATTTGTGACATGCGATCTCCAGAATAAAAATAACACGGCGGACTTAAATCGTTTTTTGACAAAAAGTGCTTAAATTCACTTAGGGAATCACTAAGTTTTATATAGTCTGGTAAAGAATTCCAGAGTTATGTAGTAGATGGGAGAAATGAGTTTCTATATAATTCAGTTTTAAACGATGGAACTTTCCTGTCTAGAGGTCTGCGCCGGTGATATGGGTTATTAGTTGATATCAATGGTGGCAATATCGCTAATAAGTAGTTTGGCACCTTGCGGTGAACGATCTTGTGAAATAATATCAATTTATGACGTTTTCGCCTCTCTAGTAATGAAATAAAGCCTGACTCATCGTACAATTTTTGATGGCTTGTACCGCGGACTGCTCCAACAATGGTTCGAATTGCATCTAAGTGAATACTTTCGAGCTCGGTGGCTAACTCCTTTGGGCAGTTGTCCCAGAGAACATCAGCATAATCAAAATGTGGCAATATGAAGGATTTATACATTGTTTCTAAAGCTTTTCTGCCTAGTCTATATTTATAAGATCGTAAGCAAGCTACTAGCGTACGGCATTTTGCTATAACAGATTTAATATGTAACTCCCACTTACCGTTATTCTGAATAATAATACCAAGATGTTTATGACTTTCAGTTTCTTGTAAAATTGTGCCACCGAAGTTTAAAGGGATGTAATCTGGATTCCTTTTCCTGCTTATATTCAGAAGTTTTGTTTTACTTTGATTAAATTTAACTTTCCACTGACTAGCCCACTGGTCGATTTTTTCAAGATCTGAGTTAAAAATATCTGTTCGCATCTGAGAATTTTCCAGGCTTAAATACATACTTGTATCGTCGGCAAACAGTTTGATAATGGATTCAACGTTATCAACTATGTCGTTAATGTAAACCAGAAAAAGGAGAGGTCCTAGAATAGAGCCTTGTGGAACGCCTGTTTGCACAGGTAAGTAGCTAGACATACTTCCTTTAAGCACCACTGCTTGTGTTCGATCAGTTAAATAGTTTTGCAACCAATTAAACATCTGACCTCGAATCCCTAGTGCAAATAACTTTCTCAGAAGACCTTTGTGCCAGACTCTGTCAAATGCTTTGGAAATGTCGAAAAAGATTGCCTGGACAGTAATGCTGTCGTCGAGTGACTTGCAAAAGTCGTTATATAGGCATGTTAACTGGTACACAGTGGAGTCACCGGGAATAAAACCAGACTGGGAAGGTGTGATTATGTTATTCGATACAAAATAATCAAACACATGTTTCTGAACACATTTTTCAAGAACTTTACCTACGCAGCTTAAGAGTGAGATGGGACGATAATTTGAACAGTCTCCTTTATCCCCCTTTTTAAATATCGGTGTTATGTGTGCTGTTTTCCATATGCTTGGAAATACACCCTCATTTAATGATCTTGTAAATAAAATAGATAGAGGTTCTGCTATTATAGGTAAACTTGCAATAAGAATCTTATTATGAATTTTATCAGGCCCGACAGCTTTAGATGTATCAAGACTTTCTATTACACTTTTCACTTCTTCGGAAGTCACGACCATATCGTCGACAAAAAACTCAGCATTGTCTATATCGGGAACATTATCGTCTGTGTCGTTTATTTCTGATTGTTTAACAAAAGACATATTAAATAATTCAGCCTTTTCCTGGTCTTCAAAATAGGTTTTACAATCAACTGTTAGTGGCGGGATTTCGTTTTGGTCAGAGCCTTTCTTTGCCATAAACCTGTTAACTAACTTCCACCACTGCTTCTGACCAAATTTCTTTGGATCAGATACGGACCGGTCAAGTTCCTCTAAATATTGTTTCTTTCGCGTTCGAATAGCATCTGTGTATTGGTTCCTTATCTTACGAAAGAGTTCCCAGGCTTGTGGTGTGTCTACATGCACAGCAATAGTATGAATAAATCTTTTTCGGTCTTTTAATTTCAAAATATATGATGTGATCCAGGGTGTGTCTCCCTCCCGAATGGTGACTTCCTTGACAGGCAAGCAGGTTTTCACGATCGAATACAACTGCTCCGAAAAAAGAGAAGCTGCGGTATGAATATCTTCTAAAGTCACTATGTTTGACCAATCAATTTTCTGTAACTCAACTATTAACTTTTGACCGTCTAGTTTGCTATAATCTAAAATCGTTCTTTTTGAGTGTGATCTTTTCTTCAAATGATGCTTTAAATAAACGACTGGTACGGAGTGATCACTACAAATGGGAGGAATAACTTCTACTTTATCAACAATGTCAGCTCTAGACTTGTGATCCTTGGGTCGCGGGTTCAAATCCAGGCCGGTGTAACACGAGAAAATTACTCCCACGAGATTATTACTCCGGAGTAAAAATTTCGTACGAAAATGTTACTCCCTTTACGAAAAAAGTACTCCCCCATTACACGAGAAAATTACTCCCTGCAACAGGTGAGTTCCGAGTAAACATTTCGTACACAAATGTTACTCCCCTGACTAATAAATAACGAATAAATTACTTCACCCTAACACGAGCAATCTAACTTCCCATGCCAGGCGTACGAAATGTTTACTCCCCTGTCCCCTGTTAGTCTTGGTGGTGGAAGGGGTGGAGGGAGGGTAGCTCGATATTTATTTGTGCGAGATCACATAAGTATTGGCATTATCCCTTCGCCCGCATCCCATTTTCGCGTACGAGATTTTTACTGGAAGTAAAAAAAAATGGGGAGTAAAAATTTCGTGGAGGGAGTAATTTTTTCGTGCCTTAATTGGGAGTTCTTTTCTCGTACGAAAGGTGTACTCGGAGTAAGAATTTCGTACAAAAGTTTTACTCCGGAGTAAATTTTTCGTGGAGTATTACACCGGGACGAAATCTTGACAGATTTATGTGAAAAATTAGAGACGGTATTCATGTCCCACCCCCGTGTCACCACAGTGGCACGTAACACACCTCGGTCATAATACCATAAGTACAGGTGGCTGATTTAAAAAAAAACACGCACACACCTGCTTGGCGCGACTCTTGTTGCTGCTAGCTTTCCACTAGCAGAAAGCGACCCGAATTTCAAAGCAATGGGTTAATAATGTACAGCAAAGTAAGTTCAACAGAGAAGCTCCTGGGCAAGGGAGGTTATACATGTAATAACATTTTCCTATGAAGGTAACTGGTCGACAGTCAAGACGTCAATAAGATAACACTTAAATCATGGGAAGAATTCCACTGGACACTTACAGATAACAGCCTCAGGCAAGTGTGACTGACCAGACCTGTTGGTATCTGCTTGTTAAAATTAAATGAAGAGAACCGATTTTTTGGCCATGGTTGTGTGTGTGTGTGTGTGTATGTGTGTGTGTGTGCGGTGTGTGTGTGTGGTGTGTGTGTGTGTGTGTGTGTGTGTGTGGTGTGTGTGTGTGTGTTTGTGTGTTTGTGTGTGCGCAAGCATAATTATGTGTCAAGCAAACACATTAATACATTTCTGTGACAACAAAAAAGGAAATACACGTAAACAAAAACTAAACAAACTGTCATAGATGTTGTGGTTAAAAGCAAGTAGGCTACTTATCATTGCCTGCAATAAATTGCATTGCAAATAATTTACTTTGCAATGTAATAATTTTAGAATCACTCTAGATCCTTTCAGCATTACACACACTTGTTGTGTGCTTCCGTCCCCTTTTTTTCATCAACCGTCTTCTTCTGTCATCCTCTTTTCCTTCGCCTCTTCCTTCTGTTTTCAACAATTTCTTAAGATAAGCAATTTGTTTTGTTCTGGCAATCAGATTGCGTATTACAATCCACATTCAGTCGTTTAAAAAAAATCAATTCAGCGACAGGCCTCCTCGCTTTAAACTTAATTTGGATTTACAAGAACATACGAGTGTACACCCGAGCGACTGACATGGTAAGCCGGGTAGCACCACTGCACCCCACCCTGTTAATCGGGTACATACCCTTTGTGTGTCAGTGGCAGCACTGCTAGCTTATGTATCATAATACGCTGTCGGTGGGTAATTACAAGCTTACGAATAGCTGGCTGGTAGGTAGTTTCCCAAATTCATTGCCTTTGCTCTGTGTGGGGATGGATTACATGTTTTTACACTGCTTGCAACCCTCTGTCTATCATATCTCTGATTCTTCGTGTGAACTCTGCGTGAGTGTGTGTGTGTGTATGTGTGTGCGTGTGTGCGTGTTTGTGTGTGTGTGTGTGTGTATGTGCGTGTGCGTGTGAGTATGTGTGTGTGTGCGTGTATGTGTGTGTGTGTATGTGTGTGTGTGTGTGTGTGTGTGTGTGTGTGTGCGAGTGTGTGTGTGTATGTGTGTGTGTGTGTGTGTGTGTGTGTGTCTCTGTCTGTCTATGTGTGTGTGTCTGTGCCTGCATGCCCGATCGACTGTCCGGCCGTCTGTTCATCTCTCTCTCTTCTCTCTCTCTCTCTCTCTCTCTCTCTCTCTCTCTCTCTCTCTCTCTCTCTCTCTCTCTCTCTCTCTCTCTCTCTCTCTCTCTCTGTAACCAAATCGCCTAACACCAGGCATTGTACCCGCTTATGAACTTCCCTGCTGTGAACAAACTGTCATCTTCAAACCATCGCGGATACCGTAATTCGTTCCCCCACTGTAAGCCATCACGTACGCTATTGCAGATCCGTCTTGGCTTGCGGCAGGTGCTAAGCCAAAGGGCACCCTTCAATTCTGACACATGAAACCCCAAAATCAAAAGAATGTAAGTCTACCGGTCCGCTCCTGAATTGTGTCTCCTGTCCCCCCTCCCCCTCCTTTGCCTTTTCCATTGTCTTTCTCTGTGCTTGGTTTGTTTTGATTTCAGTTGAGTGTTACATAGTACAGGGTGACCCCAAAAAAAGAGTACCCAAACAAAACGTCTTAAATTGAACAAAAATTGAGCAATCTTCATAAAATTTATTTACACACACAAGTAGCCTCTGCATGATTTGCACAGAAAATTTTTAGCGTTCTAGCTTGTCTTTCAGGAAAGTTATGCTCATTCTACAGAACATGCTCCAAATGGCCTCCCCCGGATTTAAATCCCCCAGATTTCTATCTTTGGGGGTTCCTGAAAGACAACGTCTACAGGAACAACCCACAGACAATCACAGAACTCAAGAGAGCCATCACAACAACCATTCGCGGAATCTCGCAACAGGAGTGTGTGCGGGTGATAGATAACTTTGCGCGGCGAGTTCAAGTTTGCCTGCAGCGGCGCGGAGGCCATTTGGAGCATGTTCTGTAGAATGAGCATAACTTTCCTGAAAGACAAGCTAGAACGCTAACATTTTCTGTGCAAATCATGCAGAGGCTACTTGTGTGTGTAAATAAATTTTATGAAGATTGTTTTATTTTTGGTCAATTTATGACGTTTTGTTTGGGTACTCTTTTTTTTTGGTCATCCTGTATATCAGTACTCGTTATTTTATGTTCAAATTGAAGAAAATCTTGTTTCAACCAAAAGTCAACAGCCTATAGGCATGCTTTCTGCGCTCATTATGATTTAAAACAAAATTGCTGGTGCATTTAGCGTTTTCGTTGCCTATGTTGCATTGAATGTCCAATCTGAGGTTAATTACAACCACGCCCATATACCCAGCAACATTAACACATCTGACGTCACCTCTTGCATTGAATGCATCCAGCCGGTATTTATGAGACACACCTCTACGTATCAAAAAAGTCAGTTGGCGGTGTGGCTAATGTTTTGTGCGAAGCAGTATACATCCTATAATACAATACACTTCTTTGCGTAAATTTAGATGTGACTTGGTTCAGCAGCTCACCTTGACGGTTAACGTATCGGTGGGGGTGGGGGGGGGGGGGGGGGGAGGCGGGATGATAAATCAAGTATCGATCCATTTGCGTACAAAGTCACATTTGTATAGGTTTTACGGGACAAGCAACACGGATGTTGCATCATCAAACTAAACAAAATAGAACAAGAAAAAGAAGACAAAGAAAAGCTGGTGTCTTCACAAACTCAACAGTCTCGATAGCAAGGGCAGTGGTAACTTCATTCCAACACCGAAAGACTATTAAATTTTAAGACACGTTTCAAACACTTCATTGCCTTTAGCTTTGCTCTGTGCGATTTTTTTGTATTTTATGCAAGCATGTATATATGTGCTCATTGATGAGTATTTCCCTTTTCCCAAACAGACCCAACGGCCACACACAGGTGTACACTGGTTTTGACCACTTATCCATTCAAAGCTTTTCAAAAACAATTCTCAGCAGCTTGTTAAACTCCTCTTAAAAACGTCCACCCCGTTCACCAACTGTTCCCCCTTTTCCCCATCCCACCCAACCAACCCCACCCGACCCTATCGCATACCTCCACGCCCCCCACCCCCAAACACCCCCTCCTTCGCTACTGATACGGGACTGGACAGAAGCGAGCAACAAAAGAGCGATCAAAAGGTCGGGGGCACTCCACAGGTAGCAGAGAAGAGAAGGAGAGATAGTTAATCAGCAATGCTACCTGGGCTCATTCACGCTTTATTCCCTAGTCTTTTGAGACCGGCAGCCCCTCTTTTTGACAAGGGTTTGTTCTCTTGAGTGGATGGTCGGGCGAGGTCACAGGGCATAGGGCATTGCGTCCTTTTGCTTTAAAGAGGCTGATCTGGTGTCAAACGAAGTAGACAAGGTTGGTCTCTTTCATTTACCGTGTTACCCCTATCACGCCCGTTGCAGTTACTATAACTTTTGAAAATAGCTTTTAGTTAGGTCAGTGTGGTCTCTTTTTACATTTAGTCAAGTTTTCACTAAATGTTTTCACATAGACAGGTAATCGAGAGGAGAGTGGTGGCGGTAGTGGTGGTGGTGATGGTTATGTGTGTATGTTTGTGTGTGTGTGTGTGTGTGTGTGTGTGTATGTTGTGTGTGTGTGTGTGTGTGTACGTGTGTGTGTGTGTTAGAGAGAGTGTATGTGTGTGTGCGCGTGCGCGCGTGTGTGTAGATGGATTCAGAGAAAACTATTTGACAATCTTCATGAAACATTACATGCACATTCATGAAGACAAAACGAACCAGATAGGTTTCAGTGCAGATTTCTGAGTCTTTCTTAAGACTGTAAATGTAGGATTTGAGGTCACATTTGAGCTCTTGTTACTGTGTCAGAGCTCCACAGTGGCTCTTGTTACTGTGTCAGAGCTCCACAGTGAGGTCTTGTTACTGTGTCAGAGCTCCACAGTGAGCTCTTGTTACTGTGTCAGAGCTCCACAGTGAGCTCTTGTTACTGTGTCAGAGCTCCACAGTAGCTCTTGTTACTGTGTCAGAGCTCCACAGTAGCTCTTGTTACTGTGTCAGAGCTCCACAGTAGCTCTTGTTACTGTGTCAGAGCTCCACAGTAGCTCTTGTTACTGTGTCAGAGCTCCACAGTAGCTCTTGTTACTGTGTCGGAGCTCCACATTGAGCTCTTGTTACTGTGTCAGAGCTCCACAGTGAGCTCTTGTTACTGTGTCAGAGCTCCACAGTAGCTCTTGTCAGAGCTCCACAGTAGCTCTTGTTACTGTGTCAGAGCTCCACAGTAGCTCTTGTTACTGTGTCAGAGCTCCACAGTGAGCTCTTGTTACTGTGTCAGAGCTCCACAGTAGCTCTTGTTACTGTGTCAGAGCTCCACAGTAGCTCTTGTTACTGTGTCAGAGCTCCGCAGTGAGCTCTTGTTACTGTGTCTTGTTACTGTGTCAGAGCTCCACAGTGGCTGTTGTTAC
>NW_027127093.1:83954-87594 GCF_037325665.1 Littorina saxatilis
ACAAGTTTACATTGTGTCATTTTTCCACCCAAGTGTTTAGAT
The DNA here is from genome assembly GCF_037325665.1 of Littorina saxatilis. NCBI lineage: Eukaryota > Metazoa > Mollusca > Gastropoda > Littorinimorpha > Littorinidae > Littorina > Littorina saxatilis. Next base: position 83,997 of record NW_027127093.1, read on the forward strand.
ACATTTCAAAGCAACGTGTGACCTGCCAAGCCGGATGTGGCAAACGCGCGTGGATCAGATTACGAACGTGGTTTATTTTTGACACGACGAGTAAGACATGAATCACTTTGTATTGTGCAAGGGGGGTTATTCGAACAAAACATCGGCCTCGCTGCTTTTGTTTGATTGTAGTCAATAGTGCACTGAGTACATCCTTCTGTCTCTCTGTCCGTATGTCTTTCCCGTCCACAAGCATTGCTGTGAATATTTTGTGTTGAGTTAATTGGTGCGAACGATTTCAGTGTTTGCCCTGTCTGTCTCTCTTTTGCTGTTTATGTCTTGTGCATAACATTTATATGAATTCACATATTCCCCCTCTGGTTTTGCTTGCTTATTGTTAATTCTTTTATCTTTAATCTGTTTATGTCTTCTTTTGTGTTGGGATTATCTCTGAATACAGCTCCTCGTGCATTTTTAGTTGTGCTGATTGCCCTTATAATATCTGTTTGTGTCTCTGTGTCTGTGTCTGTCTTCCTTTCTGTCTGCCAATCTGTCCGTGTTTCTGTCTGTCTATCAGTCTGTCTTTCTCTGTACTGCCACTCTCTCCCCCCCCTCTCTCTCTCTCTCTCTCAGTCTCTCTCTAATTCTCTCCCCCTCTCTCTCTCTTTCTCTAACTCTCTCTCTCTCTTCGTTTTCTCTGACTCTTTCACACACTCTTTCTCTCTTTCTGTCCGTCTGCCAGTCTGTCCGTCTGCCTGTCTGTCTGTTTGTCTGTCTGTCTGTCTGTCTGTCTGTCTGTCTGTCTGTCTGTCTGTCTGCAATGCTGTCTTTCTCTGTCTCTCTCTCCCCCTCCCTCTCTCTCTCAGTCTCTCACTCTATTTCTCTTTCTGGTTTTCTCATTCTCTCTTTGTTTTCTCTTTCTCTCTTACCCTCTCAGTCTTCCTCTCTTTGTCTTTCTCGCACGCGCTCTCTCTCTCTCTCTCTCTTTCACGTTCTCGCTCTCTCTCTCTGTCTCTCTCTGTCTTCCTCTCTCTCTCTCTCTAACTATCTTTCTCTTTCTCTCTCTCTATGTCTCTCACTCTCTCTGTGTCTCTTTCTCTCTCTTTCTCTTGTTCTCTCTTTGTCTCTGTCTCTGTCTCTGCTTCTGTCTATGTCTCTGTCTATGTCTGTCTCCCTGTCTCTGTCTGTCTGTCTCTATCTGTCTGTCTCTGTCTGTCTGTCTGTCTCTGTCTGTCTGTCTGTCTCTGTCTCTGTGTCTCTCTCTCTCTCTCTCTCTCTCTCTCTCTCTCTCTCTCTCTCTCTCTCTCTCTCTCTCTCTCTCTCTCTCTCTCTCTCTCAAGACGGTCAAGTTGGCATCCACTTTGTCCACCTGTAAATTATTTTCTCCCCCCTTGGACATATACACATTGTGTTTGATGCAATAAAAATTCGCCTTCGCCTTCGCCTTCGCCCTCGCCTTCGCCCCCTCTCTCTCTCTCTCTTTCTCTCTCTCTCTCTCTTTCTCTCTCTCTCTCTCTCTCTCTCTCTCTCCCTCTCTCTCCCTCCCTCTCTCTGTCTCCATCTTTCTGTCTCTCTCTGTCTATTTCTGTCTCTCTTCTCCATTTTTCGTGGCAAATGTCTTTTCCAAGCTCAAACCTCCCGTCCACCCATCTTGGATTTTATTTAAAACCACAGAAACCCCCAAAAGCCAGCACTGAACGAACGTAAACCTCTAAAATACCTTTCACAGGGGCTGGCATTGTTGTGGAAACCAGACCACTAGATAGTCTTGTCAGAAGCTAAAATATCAAGGGTCCATGGGGCGGTTACAGGCGTTACCACAAACTGTCTCAAAGGGGCGGTTGCTTCCAAACATTACCGTGACTTACTCGCTTCGTTTGGTATCAAAAGCTTTCAGGTTGGGAGGGGGGGGGGTAGTATCTGGGAAAGTAAAACGTCTCTGTCAGCTTGGGATAGCAAGATGGAATGCCGGCGGTGGGTTTTGTTGGAGTTAATTCGCTCAGGTGGTTTTGACTAGACAGGCCTGTGTCGAAGAAGCGGTACGTAAATTGTTCTCTTTGTTTGGATTGGGTTAGTCTGTCCGCGTGTTTGAATGATGTCCAGTTTAGTTGTTTTCACTAAAGGAAGGGAGGGGGGGAGGGGGCTTTGTGTGTGTGTGTTGGTTGAGGGGGGGGGGGGGAGGGGGTGGAGAGAAAACTGTGTGTGTGGCGGGGTGGTAGGTTTGGTATGCCGGCAGTGTGCTGTTGTTGTTGTTGTTGTTGTTGTTGATGTTGATGTTGTATCATTATATTTGAAGAGTGGAAATAGGTTCCTGAGATATGTATCAATAGCGATTTCTGTTGTCTTTCCTGTGTGTCTTTCCTTTAGTTGTTTTTTCTTTCTTTATTTGGTGTTTAACGTCGTTTTCAACCACGAAGGTTATATCGCGACGGGGAAAGGGGGGAGATGGGATAGAGCCACTTGTCAATTGTTTCTTGTTCACAAAAGCACTAATCAAAAATTTGCTCCAGGGGCTTGCAACGTAGTACAATATAATTATGACCTTACTGGGAGAATGCAAGTTTCCAGTACAAAGGACTTAACATTTCTTACATACTGCTTGACTAAAATCTTTACAAAAATTGACTATATTCTATACAAGAAACACTTAATAAGGGTAAAAGGAGAAACAGAATCCGTTAGTCGCCTCTTACGACATGCTGGGGAGCATCGGGTAAATTCTTCCCCCTAACCCGCGGGGGGTCTTTAGTTGTTAACACTAAGCTTGAAGAGAAGAAATAGGGCACCGAGAAGCCATTTTGCTTGTGTTTTATTTTTTCGCTTTTGTGTGTTTCTACTTTGTCTGTAAATATATTATCGCGTTCCAGTATGTTCCTCCTTCCCTCGATTTATATTACGGTGGCTTGAATTTGTCTGAAAAATGCAAACAGGTTTAATGAGTTCTGATGTGTGTTACAGGTCAGTAAAAGGAAAACGGAAAATGGACTACTCTTGAAGTTACATGTGATTACTGACAACAAGACTTGAACAGGTGAGCAATTTGCGTGTTGCCCTCCTCCCTTCCTCCCCCTCTTTTCCCTCTCTGCTTTTCGGGAACATACGAACCATAATTATATTGTTCGTATTTTATTAAACGTGAACTGCGCTTGAAATCTCGTTGTTGTAAGTTGTTGTTGTAGTTGATGTTTGGACGTTGTTGATATTTTTTATGCTGTTTTTGCGTGTAGGATGTAGGATTGGCGCAATTCGCAAACAAACACAAATAACGAAAGCAACTTTCAACATAAATGACATTCTTTGAACAGTTTTGTGATCAGAACTATTCCATCCTAGAGATCCTACGGGGAGATACTTGAAGAAATGTCCGAGTATTTCCGGTGACATTTTTCGTGACATCCTGTTTTGACAACGATACTCATATCCCATAAATAACCGTCATATCTAATGACGACATCTGTTCACAAAGCTTCAAACGGGTGTGACCCGCGAAAATCCTGAATGCCTGCCACAAGCCTACATGTGAAGATGCTTGTTTGAACTCGAGTATTTCTACGACGAGGTGCAAGATTAGATAGTGTGTATCTTCGCACATTTGACCAGCTCCCATTCACTTGGGATA
>NW_027127093.1:87794-147794 GCF_037325665.1 Littorina saxatilis
ATCTGTTGCTCTGGCCTTTGAATTCACTCCAAATGTACTGGCTCAGCGTGAGAGGCAACATCCTGTCGAAGTCGTAAGCACGAGGCTGACTGGGAGATTATTATTCGAAGAGCATGCTGAAACGGATTGTAAGTACAATATTTTACATGTTCTCGACATTTCTGTTGATCTTTCCTTAACTTTAATTGTTTCCTTGATTTAAAACCCTAGGGCTTGTATTTTCAGTTGTGATACTAAGCACGTATCTTTACCACAGTATCCGATCACTTCACACTTAAATTTTGGAATGATGAAGTGGAATTATTTCTGGATCTAATTTATTCCTTGTTCCCCCCCTCTCAATTCCTTTTTTCGCCACATATGTATTGTCGTGTGAGAGGGTAGATGCGTGTACTGGCTGATTTTTTTTTTAACTTCGATCAGATACAGATGATTGGAAAAAAAACTTGTCAAGGATTTCAGAATTTAATAGATTTGTTCGAAGTTGTTACAATACAGACTGAATGTGCCCAAGATGAACTTTTGATTAAACATACACACACAAATGAATCTCTTGAGTTTGTTATACGGCGAATGTCCAGTTTCCACCACCACGTCTGTGGTATGTTTTTATACTGTTTGATTGAATAGACTGACGTGCATTCTCTCGCAAATGTGCGCGCGCGTGTGTTTGTCTGTGCCTCAGACTTATTAATCAAAGATGATGTTGCACATTGCAGATCTATGCGACAGGAGCAAGTGGACAAGACAGCTACATTTGTCTGAGTGAAGATCCAACGGTAAGCTCTTTTAGCCGAAGACAGCGAGCCTGGGTGCATGCATGCAAGCTTCTATCATGTTCGTGTGAGTGCCGCGGGGCTATTAGACGACTTTTCATTATTCTTGATTTGGAGATCCATGCAGGGTATTATAGAAAGTGCAGAATATACACGTTTGAACAAATACGATGTGTGTTTGCTCTGGAAAAAAAACGCAACAAACAAACATTGTATTTGTTTAAAGTATCACAAGTATTTATTACCTGTATCTGCATGTTTTGATAATAATGAAGGGTAAATTACTTTGACGTGTGCTTTTTTTTTAACCACACTGATAACGAATGATAGAAACACAGACACACTTAATAACATATCCACAAAAATTGTAACAATAAATGTAAGCTGAACAATGCCTGCAACACATTTCAGGCCTCAGAAGGAAGTAATTATGAGATTCAGACAGAGAGAGAAAGCCTAACACGAAACCAGTTGTGACATTTTTTATTTCATTATGTAATATTAAAAACACGACAACAATGTATTTCCTGTACTTAGTTTCGTGCAATTATGGATTGCAAAGTATGTCTAATTGAGTGGCATAAAGAGGCACTGTTGCATGAAAAACCAACTCGGATCTTGACAAGGATCAGGATTTTACATGGACACAACCTAGAATTTAACATCCTGGGGGGAGAGGGGTACTGCGCCTTTCACATCAAGATGTAAAGATCTATTTTAAATAATACTTATTAGAAGGGAACAAAATCAAACAAACTACAACAATCGTTCTGAGGGGAGAGAATTACCTCTTCCAAAGAAATTATCTCCCTTGCTTTTCTTGTCGTGACTTATGTAGAGTAAAGTGAATAGAAAGTGAATCAGTCAGTAACAAAAAAAACAAAAACATTTCTTCATATCAATGAGGAGTCTTGAAGTATTTGTCAATGTTAATCTTGTATGCATAACAAACAATATATTACGGATTGATAATTAAAGAAAATCGTCTCTTCTACAGGGTTGACCCCCCTAAAAAGGACACCCACAACCATGCAAATTACTTCTGCATCTGTTGAACCAATTATTTTATATATGGTATTCATTAACTTCAGTTTATGTTCTGCCTTTCCAGTAAGTGGCAATTTTGTAAATTGAATGGTCTGACTTTTGTGCAATTTTAATTTTTTTCTCCAAATTCGGGGGTCGACTAAACAGAACGAGTTTTGACATTGAGCGGTAGCCATTTTTACCTAATTTAAACCCTTCAGGCTTTTACCTTTTTGATTATTTTGAATGTCTGAGTATGTAAAAACATCCCCTTCAACCCCCAGGCTATCGATGACCTGAAGAAAGCATGCAGTTACAGCTAGGTTCAGGGTAATCCTCAGACACGAAAGCGTTGGTGTCATTGGTGATGCAAAAGTTAGATAATTTAACCTACAAATTTGCCACTTTGTGAACTGCACATGCATAAAATCAAGTTTAAGTATGCTGAATATGAAGTTATCCAGTCAATTGGTGTAGAAGTTATAGCATTACTGTCAGTTAACAGTATTTAAAATCCTCTAAAGTAAAATCTGACATATTCGAAAGTTTTGCATAAACACCCAGACAATTTTTACGATATTCTCCTAAGCTTCTCTACTTCTCAGCCCTGTCTTGGAAATGAATTCGAATAAGGCAGTCAAAATAACTTAGTTTGGAGCACCCATCAATCAGAATAAGCATTAACTTTTGACACAGGAAATATCTTCTACCGAAAGCTCTCCTGGTTTTATTCTACATTTTTCCTGCATAATGGTAACACATTTAATGATAAATCTAAACAACGAAGTGACTGTGGTAAGATGAACAAAGTTAAAAAACAAAGGATTACTGTAAATGGTTTACGAATCGAAATCTAAACAAGTTTTAATGATAAGTAAAATGATAAAAAAATAAAATAAAAAAAAGCTAACGTCCTCGCATTTGTCCAAAATTATTCCATGTTTAACATGGGAACAGAGGGATAATTGGTCTAAAGAATTTTTAAAAAGGAGGGTTAGGGTAACCCTAACCCTCTTTGGGCTATCTGTATGCAATGCCCGCTATAGGTGAAAGACTTTTGTGGAAGCCATGGAAGAATGCATCGCTGTTGTGCTGGTTCAGCTTGAGGTCCTGTCCTAGCGAATATCCTGCACACACAAAAACACGACTTTTTAAGCCACTTATGTTGCATTCCGTGACATAGCTTTGTTAAAACCGTGTGCCTGATAATAATGACAGATTTTGTTGATATACATTTGTTTTAAGACACCCCATATAATATTGTTTGACAATCTCTTTCAACATAGTTTACGAATCACCAATGTGTTACATACAAACGCAAATAACCCACAGGTCAATAAATTACTTTCCAGAGAGAGAGAGAGAGAGAGAGAGAGAGAGAGAGAGAGAGAGAGAGAGAGAGAGAGAGAGAGAGAGAGAGAGAGAGAGAGAGAGAGAGAGAGAGAGAGAGAGAGAGAGAGAGAGAGAGAGAGAGAGAGAGAGAGAGAGAGAGAGAGAGAGAGAGAGATTAAAACTAGAAAATGTGTGCTATATAAAACAAGGATAATCACTGTCAAATCTTTGCTTGTACCTGCATGGTGTTTACTGCGCTATATATATATACAACCTGTTTTATTTCATTTATTTTTGGTTTTTTTTTTTTGGGGGGGGGGATGTTTTGTGATGAGGGTTTTTTCAAAGCCTTTACTGCTTTAGTCATTGAATCCACCCGACTTCGATTTATTGTTCAGTGATGGGTAATTGTGTGACCAACTATGTAAGTTAGTGATTGTTCTGGCTTCATACAATGACATTGCATTAATTTTATAAGTGTATGTGTGTGTGTTTCAGGCAAAAGCTGATATTACAGTCCTAGTTGTATGCAGTACCTCTGCTTCTTCGTTCAGGAATCAAAGTATACAATCTAAACCGATTATTTTGTTCAATAATGTTCAGCTTACCATCCCGAAGAAGGCAGTAACGTGCCAAGATATTGATTATAGATATTAACGTACCTAACCTGGTTACTGGTGTGTTTTCTTTTTATTTCAATAATGTAAATGTGTGACAACTTGCAGGGTACTTGATGTTCAGAGCAATTTTTCTGGCAAAGACCTTTTATGGATCAAAGAAAACTTTTGTCATGGTGCACAAGTCAATCAATTTGGTTGATAAATAATTTGTGCTGCATTTTCCCTGGTTCCAAAACGTAGTATGTATTACCACGTGTCCTTACCTGTCATTGGCATCACATGATTCTCTGCAAGCAGTCATTTTGTGGAAATACGTCATTTAACACTTTCACTTATAGTAGGTGGCTGTGGAACGGTAGACATGCAACGACAACGAACAACAAAAGACAAAGTGTGGAGTACACTCATTTTTCTTAACATACGCTAAGTTTCTTTGAGAATGCTCCAAGTGAAAATCAGGGGTTCCTATAGGCCTGATATCACAATTAAACAGCTTCTTCTCAGAATCAGGAGGGAAAAAACTGTTATATGGCGAGATGTGACAAGAACAGACAGCAGCAGCAGCAACAACATTGCTAAATCGTCGCTTTAACAAAATGGCATGTTTAGCATCGCAGACAAAGCACGCCTACTGATCCGACCAAAGCCACACTTCATGCACGATGGGCACATTGTTATGGCCAGCTTGTTAACGTGCACATTGTGTATGTTTTACATAGAATTGAATGTGTTTGTCGTTGTGTCTGTCATCTATCCTAGTCGTTTGATTTAGAATAAAGCAAACTTATTACAATGACGATTTTCTTCGGTTTTTGATGAAGGATTGGCATCAAGACTTTTCCTATTTTCCAACTCTGCCACCATACACTGGCCGTTCAGGTCTGCATGTCGACCACATGGTGTGTGATCAGATTTTTCGGACATGTTCACAATGCTTACATGACCACCAAATGGAAAATCAGTTGGTATTTGTTATGGTTTTGTGCACAATCTTCATACAAGTAAACAGAAACAGTTTTGTTGCAAACAGTGCCTTCATAAGAAAAAATGCTTCTAAGTCAAAATACATACCCCCTTTTTCGTATTGCGTAAAATATACCCATAAATTCTGGACATCATATTTTTTTTTTTTTTTTTTACAACAATGAAACCAAACTTTGGCATATGTTTTAGCAATATATTCACAATAAAACCTATGAGTTTAAAGGCTGCATCTTGTTTAGTTTATTTTTGAGAATTGTTTTGCAAACCCATGCAAATGGCCAGTTTCTGGGGAGAGACTGGGGAGATAATGGCCAGTATAGAAAGAGTTAATAAGTAAACTAATGTCAGAAGTAGGTATTTACCTTGTTTGCCTTCGCGTTCTTGATAGCACGCTGCAGCATTTGTATCACTTCCCTTGACATTCAAAACGCCAATGTATTTCTGAAAGGAAAATAAAGATATTGACCGAAACATCACACAAGTGGATTGGATTGGATTGGATTGGATAAGATTTATAGTCCAGTGAGGTTACCCTCATGGAAATTCGGGCTGCTTTCTCCCCGGGGAAAGCGAGCTGCCATATATACGGCGCTACCCATATTTTTTTTTTTCCTGCATGCGTGTATTCATGTTTCCTGAGACTTAATGCCGTGTGAGATGGAATTTTTTTAAAAGTGGTATATCATGCTAGGTTTTGTTTACAGTGCCTGTTCTACGACCACATCTGATTGTAATTTAAATAAAGAAAAACTGTATCCATTTATTACTTCTCTATTTGTGTGTGTGCAGGGGCGGATCACATCATTTTTAAGGGGGAGTTTCCAAATTTCTTTTAGGGATAATTTGACAACGCGAAGCGTTTAGTTGAAGACGCGAAGCGTTCAACCTCCTTCCGACAAATATTGATAAAAACAAGGAAAATGGATCAATCTGAGCCAACAAACCCCCTAAATCACCTTCCAAAAAAGTAAATAATTTTAAGAAGAAAAATTTGAATCAAAACAAGGACAATTGATCGATCTGGCACAACTTGAGCAAACTAATTAGCCAACTTCTTTCCAAAATCGTCACTTAGAATACAAAGGCCGGCTCCTAAGTGGTCCGGAAACCCCGGAACCCCCCTCCGGATCCGCCCAGTGTGTGTGTGTGTGTGTGTGTGTGTGTGTGTGTGTGTGTGTGTGTGTGTGACCGATGACCTTCTCTAAATTCTAATCGTTGCGTTTGCATGGTAATAAAGTTTTAATACTGGATATGCCCATGAAAAATTATCATTTCTTGTTCATGTGTGTGTGTGGCCAGGACCGTGACTTCTGCTTGCCTCGACGTCTTCAGAAAAGACACAAAATGCCAGCAGGCGTATGTTCTTGGAGCACTCAGTATGCCGTCATCTGCAAACAAATAAATACAAATTATTCAATTGTGTAAATAAAGAACAATCATTTTAATATTACAACAAAAAATTCATATAACTGTAGTCTTCACCAGAGACATCCAGTCCACTACACTATCTTTAAATAAAACTGCCGTAAAAAATTGAAATACTATAAAACTTACCCCCACTCAGATCTATTTGGGATTATTCAAGTTTCAACCATGAAACGATGCCGGTTTGGACAGATCTGCTAGTTTGCCGCTGAAACTGAAATCAAAGGCGATCTTCAGAACTATTTCTAATCTTGTATTTGTGATTAATATAAAATACTGATCTTCCCAATAGAAGCTGATGTGTATACACATGACCAGGACAAGGTATTTTGTTACAGGGCATTTACGCAGACGTCGCAGTTCAAAATATCGTTTTAGATCTGATTTTGTACAGCAGCCTTTGTGATTCAGAATCGTCTGCCCTTTTTCGGTTTAACATTTTATGGACGATTCCTATGAGACTGCTCAATCATAACTGATGACAAATTCAGAAACAGATGATGGGTTCAAGTAGGCTACAGTAATGATTCGTTAAAAATGTCAAGCCACTCGTCGATCATTCACACTCAAAGAACACAAGGCCAAGCCAAATCTGCTCTGGTTCCGAGCAGCTTTTTCCAACTGACACCCTGCCGCGAAAAGATAGACCACAAACAAGCGGCACTGTACCATGCTTTCGTTTATGTTGCTAAACAGATTAAATGTGCATTGTAAATGTGCTTACAGCAAAGAAATGCATCCTTACTTACCACAAAAATACTGGTACCACATTCATCGCACTTGTGTCTTCTTACCAAAACCTATCGATATGTTTGTTTACGATATATTGGTAATTACTAACCGTTAACTATTTTTCAAAAATCTGAAATGACTTTTAAGAATCAAAGAAAGATTCGCTAAAACGGTTGACTTCAGAAAATAAGCAATATTTTTCTGAACCATGAAATAAAAATCGAAAACTCCGTTTGATCTTTTATTTTGGTAGATTGATGACAACAGCCGGAACTGAAAGTACCAGAACCAAAAATTAAGGGCATTAATCAGGTAAACTAAGAAGATTGTCGTTCCTGGCGCGCACTTCACATGTCCGTCAAGCAGTGTCAGAGTGAGAGAATTTTTTTTTTTCGCAGTTCGACAGTATATGAGGCCCTTCTTCATATCAAAATGTAAAGGTTGCTGAACGATGTTTTTCCTTTTTGCTTGTTTAGTTACACTTTAAGGTCGCGGATTAGGTCACAGGTCAACTGTTTGTGCAGAGACGGTATCCATGTCCTAACCCCGTGTCACCACGGGCGGCTTTTTGTAGGTTAAGGTCAATGCTTGTTATAACAGCTTTACGTTCCTTATACGCCGGCAGACGGCACACCCATCACATTTGGAAAGCTGTCTGTTATAGGGACTGGCTGCTGGTGATTCCTTGTATGCTCAAATGAACCTTGGCAGATTTTGTATAGGGTCATTAATTTAGCCCGAACTCGCCTGTTTGACTGGCTTTATCTCTACATTTCATTCGAGTGTATTGTACATTTGATTACACTAAGATGGACCCCGATTTCTTCTGCCCGTTGTAAATCCAGTTAAGTTCATGACATCTTGTGCGCAGTTGTCACGTGAACCTACGCAAGGCTCTTTGAGGTAAGCTCTATATTTACTCGACATAATAGTTCGTGTGTTTATTAGACTTGCTTTTCAAATCCACAAAGACATTTACTAACCAATTTTGTTTTTCCCAATGAACAGAGTGTGTTGCCGGTTACTTTGGTGCTGAGTGCGACAAGGAGTGTGGTCAGTGTGCGGACAACGATGTGTGCAAGAAGACCACTGGACATTGTCCTGGCGTGTGTCACACTGGATATGGACCACCGCTCTGTAAAGAAGGTGAGCCATTGCTATGAGGAGTTGTATTATTTGTTGGTAGAATTTTGTTTTACCACAGTGAACAATGCAGCCACAAAACAAAACACATAATTTAGTGCGCAGCTTATCAAGAACAAAGCGTTTAGGCCAATCAAGACCTTGAGCACAGTTCAAAGAAAGCATACAAAGGCATGCAAACTCGTCCTTGACTTAGGTCAGCATACCGACGGGCGCTGTGGCGTAGTGGTAAGACATCGGCCTCCTAATCGGAAGGTTGTGAGTTCGAATCCCCGCCGCGGCCGCCTGATGGGTTAAGGATGGAGATTTTTCCGATCTCCCAGGTCAACGTATGTGCACACCTGTTAGTGCCTTATCCCCATTCGTGTGTACACGCAAGCACAAGATACTGTAACTCATGTCAGAGTTCGATGGGTTATAGGAACACAAAAATACCCAGCATGCTGGGTCGGCGTGTGCTGCCTGAATGGCGGGGTAAAACGGCCATACACGTAAAACCCACTCATGCAAAAACATGAGTGAACGTAGGGGTTTCAGCCCATGAACGAAGAAGAAGAAGTAGAAAAAGTCAGCATATAAACACTATGGTACAGTCAAATCATATGAACCTGTATGTACTGTACACACTCTTTTATGGGCAACAAGCGCAGCGTCACCAACATTCGTTTTGAAACAGTTTTGGTTAAGTAATTATGTGCACTATTAACATTGCGGTGAGTGTACATAGCGTTGGAGGTACGTGTAATAGGATACCAATCTGGATTTGAATTGTATGCACTTCACAACACACGAGGTTTAGGATCTAATGAAATTAGTATTCTGCTATCGTGTTTGCGGACGAAATGTTGGAAGCAGGCACAGTAAGCCTCCCGTAAACCATCACAGATACGGTCAGGCTTTTACACACAGTGCAAACACTCTTCCATGTGAACGCTCACCAAACAGGAAATTCCTCGCTCTTTACGGAGGGCACCTAGGATGTTCCCGTTTGGTGAGCGTTCAAATGGAAGGGTGTTTGTACTGTGTGTAAAAGCCTGACAGTATCTGTGATGGTTTTACGGGAGGCTTACTGTGCCTTTAACCCATCTTGTTGTAGGTTGCTCTTATTACACTTCTTATTCCAGAGTGCCAGTACAAGACATACGGTGAGAACTGCAGAGAACAGTGTGGTCGATGTGAGAACTCTGCTCCCTGTAACGTCTTCGACGGTTCATGTCAGGCCTGCGAGGGCAGTTACTCTCTTCCGTTGTGCAAAGGTACTGAGTACGTCTGCATCTATGTGTTCCGCTTCAATATAGAGATATATCCACAATTGTGCGGTTTTTAACTTAAAGAATACATAAAGTGACACGTTGATATACACTACTCACAAAAAGTTAAGAATCACTATGAGAAAACTGGTGCTCAATAAAATCAGTTCGCTACTGTTATTTCTTTCTCAGTCAAACCAAATTGTTATGAATTCTTGTTCAGCTGTAAGTGGGCGATGTTGTGTTAGTGGGAACATTGCATGGGATTCTCTACTACTGAGCTTGGTAGCAAAAGAAAAAGCGGAGACTTGCGAAAAAGGACCTTGTTTTGGACCGTTCAGCCCGAACACATTGCACAAGCCACATGGAAAAACCATTATGCACGTGCAAGCACTGCTGTTTATGTGTGAGATGATGTCACTTGCTTGGCTTTTTGAGAAGCCATACCACCAGTATTAGGCATTATCTGACAATGCCTCCACGACGAAAATTGAACAAGTTTGAGAAGGGACGAGCTGTTGCATGGTTCCAAGATGGTGTCCCCAAGCGAGAAGTGGCCAGGCGACTTCACGTGTCCGTCTCGGTCATTGTCAGACTGATTCAACGTTTCACAGCCACTGGGAGGATCCAGGAAAGACGCACCCTGGGCGACCAAAGAAGACAACTCTACGTGAAGATCGTCTCATTGAACGACTAGCCTTGCAAACAAGAACAGCCTCTTCCAGCATTATTCGAAGGCAGCTGAGGGTGACTACTAACACCAATATCAGCCAGCAGACCATACGGAATCGCTTTTATGGGTTTAACCTCCGTTCTCGTCGCCCAGCTGTACGGCCACGCTTAACTCCAGCCCATAGGGCAGCACGCCGCACCTTCTGCAGACGTCACGTGAGGTGGACACGTCAGCAATGGTCCCAGGTCCTGTTCAGTGATGAATCACGCTTCACCCTGAACTACAACGACGACCGACTGAGGGTCTGAGGGCGCCAAGGAGAACGCTACATTGACGCCACTGTCCAAGAAAAGGTGGCCTTTGGTGGAGGTTCTGTAATGGTCTGGGGGGCCTTCAGCCTTCACCACAGAACACCATTGTTTCATGTACAGGGTAACCTGACTGGCCTCCGATACCGGGATGAGATCCTTCGACCGCTGGCTACTGCTGCAGATGGGACCGCAGGCTGTCTACCAGGATGACAACGCTCGCCCCCACAGGGCAAGGGTGGTCAACGACTTCCTGCAGCAGTCTGGAGTCAACAGAATGGAGTGGCCAGCATGCAGTCCCGATCTCAACCCGATTGAGAACCTCTGGGATGAGTTGGATCGCAAAGTGAGGAGCAACCACCCCCCTCTCAGGGATGTCCAGCACCTCTACCAGATGCTGCAGGCAGAGTGGCAGGCGCTTCCACAGAGGATCTTCACCACCCTGGTCAACTCTATGAGGACTCGCTGCGTCGAGTGCCAGAACAGCCATGGCGGTTACACGCATTACTGAACTTTTGGGAGCATCTGAATGCCATGTCTTGTGATTTCAACGACTTTGTGAAATTAAATTTCGATACGTACACACTTTGATAAAATGTACAGACCAAACGATTGCTCGAAATTAAAGGAAATGTTGTATCGTTATCACTAAAGCATTGAATTAAACGTTTGCCAAATACCAACGCATTGGCTTTCTTATTTGGAAAGTTATGAATTTGTGTGCAAGTGATCCTTAACTTTTTGTGAGTAGCTTATTTTAATTTACTTATTGGACGAGAGAGAGAGAGAGAGAGAGAGAGAGAGAGAGAGAGAGAGAGAGAGAGAGAGAGAGAGAGAGAGAGAGAGAGAGAGAGAGAGAGAGAGAGAGAGAGAGAGAGAGAGAGAGAGAGAGAGAGAGAGACGCAGACGCAGATAATTTATTCAGTAGGCCATAGCCCTTTATGAAGGAGTGTGAACAAATTCTTAACGTTGCAAATAATTTAACTCATCAGGTGTAAAAAAGGTACAACATAATAATCGCACAACACTACAGATTAAAACATACATTACACGGTATTTAACTAAGAGGTTACAACATCTCTTAATTTAAAGGCTTTATAAAAAATACAGGGACATATTTCTGACAACAGTTCCTTGAGGTGAGGCCAGGAGCAAGCTGAGTCTAAAAGTGCTTGGGTTTTTATAAGAGAGAGAGAGAGAGAGAGAGAGAGAGAGAGAGAGAGAGAGAGAGAGAGAGAGAGAGAGAGAGAGAGAGAGAGAGAGAGAGAGAGAGAGACAGACAATCAATCAATCAATCAATCAATGACGCTTATATCGCGCATATTCCGTGGGAACAGTTCTAGGCGCTCTGCAGTGATGCCGTGTGAGATGAAATTTTATACGGCCAGTAGATTGCAGCCATTTCGGCGCATATTTACCTTTCACGGCCTATTATTCCAAGTCACACGGGTATAGGTAGACAATTATTAACTGTGCCTAAGCAATTTTGCCAGGAAAGACCCTTTTGTCAATCGTGGGATCTTTAACGTGCACACCCAATGTAGTGTACACGGGGGGAGGGTTCGGACACCGAAGAGAGTCTGCACACAAAGTTGACTCTGAAATAAATTTCCGCCGAACCTGGGATCGAACTCACGCTGACAGCGGCCAACTGAATACAAATCCAGCGCGCTACCAACTGAGCTATATCCCCGCCCAGACAGACAGACAGACAGACAGACAGACAGAGACAGAGAGAGACAGAGAGAGAGAGAACGTGAGAGAGAGAGAGAGAGAGAGAGCGAGAGAGAGAACGCGAGAGAGAGAAATAGAGAGAGAGAAAGAGAGAGAGAGAGAACGTGAGAGAGGGAGAGAGAGAGAGAACGTGAAAGAAAGAGAGAGAGAGAGAGAGAGAGAGAGAGAGAGAGAGAGAGAGAGAGAGAGAGAGAGAGAGAGAGACTGCGTCAAGAAAATCTATGTATCAAAGTACAATAACAAAACATGTTTTCTCTATGCATCAACGTAATACAGTAACTAGCCTCCAATATGATATTTTCTTAACTTAATGGCCCTCCCCCCCCCCCCCCCCATCGAACACCCTCGACCCCCACCCACCCACCTAACGCCCCTTCCCACTTCACCTCCGTTATTACCTCACGTATCATATCTGCCAATTGTGTGCCTCTCCCTTGTAATGCCAATCCTAATAAGAAGTAATTGCTTCAATAACCACTACATGTTAACATCTTTCGAGTTGTATTTAACCTCTAGACTGTCCTGACGGTTACCATGGTGATGTATGCAGAAAACAGTGTGGTCAGTGTGCGGACAACGGTGTGTGTGACAAGGTCACTGGTCGCTGTCCTAGTGGATGCCGGTCTGGATATCAGCCACCATACTGTAACGCGAGTACGTACCCCTGTTTATTCGTCGATGCATTTATTGTTGGGATACCGAAAGGAGATAATCTAGCTTTTAAAATTTCATAGTGATTTTTTTTTCCAGTGAGCGACTCGGTATCAGAAAACTATAAACTTATTAGAATCTTGAACAGAATGAGGTAGAGCTATGTTAAGATATTAAATAACCAAAGGGAAGTAATCGCTCTTTGTGCATACATGTGTAATAGAGTAAGCGAGAGTTGTAAGTTAACTTAAGTTAGTTGTAAGCTTACTCTATCACACATGTCGTATGCATAAAGAGCGCTTACTTCCCTTTGGTTATTTGATCTCTAAACAACGCTCTGACTCATTTTGTTTAAGATTCTTACATATACTTTCGAGGCGACCCTGAAACAATTTTTGTGTTTGTTCTGTTTAAAACCAGTCTTGATCTCAGGACTATGTCCGGTCGAGAATAAATGCTGGTTATTGTGTGTGGCTGTGTACGTAAGCGTTAGTTAGAGAATTGGAGAATGATGAGCATATGAGCTTGTGGCGATCAACCTTTTTTGAGGATGAAAGTCGCTTGTTCATTTCAATGCTTGTTATTCTCTCAGGTGCTTGGAGAAAGGTTCCGTATTACTGTCGCTTACTCCATTACACATGTCGTATGCATATAGAGCGCTTACTTCCCTTTGGTTATTTGATATATGAATTTATTAAAAGGAAACATTTCTGAATGAACGAATGAAACAATACTCATGTGAACTCCGTTGACTTTTACACCGATATTTCAAAAATAGGATACTGTATTTTTGTTTGTAGTTGTGATACGTACGCACAAAAGCCTTAATTGTCTGTTACAGATCGTCTTTCTGTTAGCCTAGTCTCATCAAGAATATTTTCCAAACACGAGTTGGATAACGCTGATTAAGTTTGACGAACAAACCAATGAACGATCACTTTTCCAGACTGACCACTTAACAAGAGGCGTGAAACCTCCCATGTCTAAGCTAGTCGTATTACAGTATGTCAGCACATGTACACTACAACGTGTTTAAATGTTGACCTTAATGATACACATGTGCCCCCCCCCCCCCCCCCAAACACACACACACACACACAAAAACATTCTCTCTCTCTCTCTCTCTCTCTCTCTCTTCTCTCTCTCTCTCTCTCTCTCTCTCTCTCTCTCTCTCTCTCTCTCTCTCTCTCTCTCTCTCTCTCTCTCTCTTCTGACGCAGACTCACTCTCTTGTTCGCTCACTCACTCTCTAAAACCCTGACATTAGCACACGCTCTCTCTCTCTCTATCTGGTCTCGCGAGATTTCGCCGAGCGGGCAGGTCGGAGTTTTTGAGCTGCGCTTCAATTTTAAGCAAACGTCGCCAATAACTCTTCAAAATGACAGTCGCTGCAAAAACAACCCTACAAGCCCTGCTCCACAACCACCAAGTCACATCGTGGAAGATCGCCGGCAATGGGAGCAACTTCACTTTTGTTGTCAGATTTGCACCGGCGACAACTGATGGCGACCAAGCTACACGCTACGCTCACAGTGTCACCCAGAAGAACACGGTCCAATATTTTCGCAGAAAACCACCGAGCCAGATGAGAAGAGATAAGAAGGGAGCCGATGAAAAAAAGCAAAACGAGAAGAAGAAGTGAAGGCAAGTGAACCTTTTAATGTGCCGCTATTTCAAACCACCCCCGAAAAACTACTGTGTCATTTCCACACCGCAGAAGTAAACACACCTGACACAGATCACAGGCGGAAGGTATCGTCCACTGGACGACTACTATCACAGAAAGACTACAAGGTACGTCACTCACCTTCGAGTCTTCTGTGTTCTCGGAGTCGCTTCCTGGGGAAAAATATTGTTCAAGACGGTTTGCCTCTTCCCACAGTCTGTAAGGTCAAATAGATACAGTTGAATGATTGTTTGAACTATTATGCACCTTTAGTTTTCAGCTTCCGTTCGCTGCAGGTTGTTTTTAACCATCATTTGGACGAATCTTCGTTTGCGAGCCGCTAATATCCACACGGCGTCTAATTATGCATCCGCACCGAATATGCATACCAGCGCTCATTGGTTAATAACAGGATATTCGATGATTATTTTCATTGGTCGACTGAAACGTTTTCCTCATTTTGAATGAAGTGGCAAACGGTTCTTCACTAATACCGAAAGTGAAAACTCCCGTGGGTAGCTTCCCTTTGCCGCACAATATTTACATATGTTTTAGACCAATGAGCGCTGGTATGCATATTCGGTGCGGATGCATAATTAGACGCCGTGTGGATATTAGCGGCTCGCAAACGAAGATTCGTCCAAATGATGGTTAAAAACAACCTGCAGCGAACGGAAGCTGAAAACTAAAGGTGCATATAGTTCAAACAATCATTCAACTGTATTTATTTGACCTTACACAGACTGTAGGAAGAGGCAAACCGTCTTGAACAATATTTTTCCCCAGGAAGCGACTCCAAGAACACAGAAGACTCGAAGGTGAGTGACGTACCTTGTAGTCTTTCTGTGATAGTAGTCGTCCAGTGGACGATACCTTCCGCCTGTGCACAGACATCAATACGGTGATCGCTGCAAATTCACGTGCAAACTGTAGTGACTCCAATGTGTTGGCAAGTGGTGACCCTTGTTTTGGTTATTCGCCAAACTTGCACGCAGAAGAGCACGGTTTTAAAACACAGTCCAAGTCAGCTGAACATATGACAACAGAAAGCGTGCCTGTAGAAAACTGTTTTGACTCAGCAGAGGATGGTCCTTTAGACACGGTTAAAACGTACATTGGGACAATCATGGACAGGCCGTTGCAACGTCGTCTGCGGGACAGGCGCAGGAACAGCACACTTCACAGAATTGTGACAAATGACAACTGCGAAGAACCTCTGTATAATTTCGAGACCGACGATTTAGTGCTTGTGTCCAACCCACAGAGTGCGGTGTGCAGCGACGGAGTAACATTCTGGTTCATTAAGCAGGGTTCAAAGAACTGAACATGATTCCAGAAGAACTAGGCTACATGCAGCAGCTTGCCTCGTGGAGACCAGTTGAAAGATGGAAGATACATCAGCACCATCTAGGGCAAATCCAAGCAAGACAGAAGATACTTAATTATTTACCTGATCCGGTTCTACCTCGGTTAACACACGTTTCGCGATTGAACCTGAAATCGTGTGTATTGTGAAAGACGTCTAATGGGCATTGAACGGACATGTTAGCCTCTTTCAGAGCGCGACACACCTGACATGTTGTAATGTCAGTTTGAACGGACACTCACATTCGTGTAATTTCTGTAACTTTGTGCACTTTCGCTTTTGGTTTCGATATTTGAATGTTCGAATACCCTTCCCCTAAGCCATCCCCACTTGCAAATTGGGCATATTGCATAGCAATTAAACCATTCTGATTCTCTCTCTCTCTCTCTCTCTCTCTCTCTCTCTCTCTCTCTCTCTCTCTCTCTCTCTCTCTCTCTCTCTCTCTCTCTCTCTCTCTCTCTCTCTCTCCAGCTGTCGTATATATATATATATACCTTTACAGATTTCTCCCGACCACTGAAATACTCATATCTAGTGATTATAATCAGAAGAAATGTTTTAATACATCTTCTGACGCCCACCACAGCTTGTGAGGGCAACACTTACGGAAAGGACTGCAAGGAGGAGTGTGGCCTGTGCAGTAACTTGAAACCTTGCAACGTGTTCAACGGAATTTGTGAAGCCTGCTACAAAGAGTTAACTCTACCAATGTGCAAAGGTAACAACCATAGTTCAGTTACAGGGCCGCATGGTATTATAGCGATAAATCATTCCTTTATACCACACATGTAACATTTTATATATCTATTACATTTATGAAAAAACAGTTTTCAACGTGACTGGACGCCACTGTGACCTTGAAATTAGCCGAGGGTCAGCAACCCCGGAATATTTGTTTGTTTTTCTGCATGGTGAAGGAGATTATAATCTTGTATTTTCAGAGGTGTATCCGCCATTTATAAAACCCGTTCGATTCCGGTGAATGACATCTTGTGTTTTAAGCTGTTTTGAGGTATGGTGTCGACATTAATTTTGGTTTAAAAGATTACTTTCAGAATAGTAACTGATAATATTTTTTCCTGACACTCTGCACAAAACAGGAAAAAAGTCGGTGCTTTTAAATTTCTTTGGCTCCAACATGTGAGTATATATCCACAATAACCTCGTCAATATTTTGTCGATTCATCTTGATTTCAGACCATAGCGAAACGAGCGATGCTGGCAGCCTGGCAGGGCCCATTGCTGGCGCTGTGGTGGGGGGCTTCTGCCTGCTTGGACTGAGTGTTCTTGTTGTTGGGCTGTGAGTAGAACTAATATATATTACCGACTGTTCCGCAGAGTGGGAGTCGTGTGTAATTGTCTGGTTCTGTATTTCTGTGTCAACATGACGGTACAAGATGCTTATGCTTAGACCAAAACTGTGTGTGTGTGTGTGTGTGTGTGTGTGTGTGTGTGTGTGTGTGTGTGTGTGTGTTCAGAGAGGAAGGAAGCGGAAGGTACATTCGTGAACAGAGTATTCATTGTGAAATATCATATAAAATATATGATTTCATTCCCTAGCAGTTACAGTTGATATTATCCGAACAGTATTCTCATATCTCTTATAGTATTTGTGCATTAAACATTATGTTTTTATTTTTTGACCACAATTGCCACAATACCCTATTTCCTTCCAATAATACATCGAATGAAATGTGAACGAAGATGCATCGGTACATATTAAGTATAAACCCAAGAAAAGCACAGCATGACATGGGTGGCCGAGTGGTAACGCACTTGCGCTCGGAAGCGAGAGGTTGCGTGTTCGACCCTGGGTCAGGCCGCAATTTTCTCCCCCCTTTCCTAACCTAGGTGGTGGGTTCAAGTGCTAGTCTTTCGGATGAGACGAAAAACCGAGGTCCCTTCGTGTACACTACATTGGGGTGTGCACGTTAAAGATCCCACGATTGACAAAAGGGTCTTTCCTGGCAAAATTGTATAGACATAGATAAAAATGTCCACCAAATACCCGTTTGACTTGGAATAAAGGCCGTGAAAGGTGAATGCTCGCCTAATAGGCTACTGAGCTTTACTGGCCGATGTGAATGCGTTATATATTGTGTGTAAAAAATGTCTGTCTGTCTGTCTGTAAAAAAATTCCATTTCAAACGGCAGAAATTAATATGTAAGCGCCCAGGGCTGTATCTAGATTAGGCGCATAAAAATGATCACAATAATAATAATAATAATTACATCGAATGATACACTTGAAGACAACCGGTAAGTAAGAGGTATTGTTACAGGTGTAGTAAGATGTATTGATACACGTGTGGTAAGAGGCATTCACGCCCCTTAGAGGACAGTTTCAGTGCGGTTGGACCAAATTGTACCTGAACATGCAATTTGTCAACAATCCGCTAGCTTCCGAGTTCAGAAAAAGGTTACCAAAAGTCAGATGAAAATAAGTTCTTGTCGTTTGCATTCTTCTTCATGCAGCTCAGTAATGAGGTCAGTAACAAATAAACCAATCCCATTTCGAGACCTGATTATTCTGTTTGGCGTCACTTTACTCCTTGAAAGGGTTCAAACCGAAGAACGTATCCTAGACGAGTGGTCAAGACTCACCTTGACTTTGCAGACTTTATCAGTTTGCCCAGAAATATTATAGCTACAGCTAGGACCAATGATTTGCCACGGATGGAGTGTTTGGCCCCATGCGAAGTATGACACAATGAATTATTGATGCTTAGTCATATTTTTGTCTGAAAAAACTTTGAAGCACGCCGGCTACTTATTGTCTGCTTCTTGAAAGTGTCCATCGTCCAACATGCTTAAATCTTCATGCACGTTTAAAGACAAGAAAGATAGTAAGTGCGTAGAGCCTTCTTTAGTACATGTGCAAACCCCACCCCTCTTGTGCCCATCGTCCCATATATGGAACGGCACTTTATGCATACACTACTTCGCGTGCAATTAATTCAAAACAAATCTGAGAGACCCGATTTTAGATCATTGCTTTATCTTCATTTTTCGTTATAAGTGTTATATAAAAAAGTGAAAAATAAAGGAACGGTAGCTTTTGACTTTTTGTATTCGCGACTATCGCTCGTTTTCCACGAAATTGCACGAAAACGTCGCCTCCTCTCGCAAACCAAACTCACTGATTAAAAACAAGTAGACCCTCTTGATACATTTAGCAGACCAGGGTCTGGAACCTATGCATAGTTGAGACAGAGTGCCTCCGAATGTGGTGCGTCCCATATATGGGACGATGGGCATCAATGGGTTAAGAGGTATTGATACACGTGTGGTAAGAGGTATTGATACACGTGTGGTAAGAGGTATATGATACACGTGTGGTAAGAGGTATTGATACACGTATGGTTAAGAGGTATCGATACACGTGTGGTAAGAGGTATTGATACACGTGTGGTAAGAGGTATTGATACACGTGTGTGCAGCTGTCTCAGTCGTGCATGGAGTGCCAGGTCTGCTGAGCAGGTCCAGTATTGATACACGTGTGGTAAGAGGTATATGATACACGTGTGGTAAGAGGTATTGATACACGTATGGTTAAGAGGTATTGATACACGTGTGGTAAGAGGTATTGATACACGTGTGTGCAGCTGTCTCAGTCGTGCATGGAGTGCCAGGTCTGCTGAGCAGGTCCAGTCAACCACAGGTACGGAAACAATATGTATGTGGATACTCTATATAAACTGTGCAACACAATTATTGCATCTATTTTCGTAACCTTCATTCCCGTGTCATTTTATTCAAGCTTAATATGCCATTAAAGGCCCTCCATTTGGCTATCTGGGTGCAATAATTTGTTTGCACAGTTTATATTATATTAAAATGCAACAGAAAAAGCGAAAATGTTAAGGTTCACTTCAAAAGACTCTAAAGGTGAGAATTTTAATGTATTTGAAAATTGTTTAATTGTATTTGAAAACATCAATGTTTGTCAACCTTTCTTATTTGCATTGAATTTTGTGATCTTACTTTCATGGTTACCTCCCCTTTATAAAACAGTAATACGAATACGAATACGAATACTTTATTATCTCATACAGAGAAATTTCAGTGTGGTGCACATTAAAAGACAAGACAAATAATAAGACAACAGATAAAAATACCATACGAAGCATACTACACTCGCGCACGCATATGTACACTAACAGGAATAGTAACATAATTCCAAATAGGTTAATTGCCGTCAGCTTTAGCTAAAAGTTTAACGCTAAAAACTATCATTATCACAGGACTAGATATGTCATTGAACAATATTTATCACAGGACTAGTCATTCGAGGGTTATCACACTCAGCATAAGGGTGCACATCAAAGAGTGTAAAAAATATTCATCACAGAAATCAGTGCATATGTTCACCGGCACACATACTAGTTTTAATTAACTTAGGTATTTAAAAAGCCAATTGACTTTGGAATAAAACTGTTCTTAGTTCTGAGCGTGCGGAATCTGGGAGTGCGGAGGCGACGTCCTGAGGGCATATATACTATATGTGGTTTGATCAGCAGCGAGTAGGTTAAGAAATGTCTGTACAACATTCAGAAGAATAACTTCCATGTTTTCACCTAAGGTTGAAATTAAAAAACGTGGTAAAAAAGGTCGTGACAGAAATATTAATTATGCCTCATCATCATCATCATCATCATTATCTTCGTCAACATTATTATCATCATCATCATTTGGCTGAACAAAATGCATAGAGGTTATGATAGAGATGCATTCTTGCTTCTGGTGATTAAATGAAATAGGAACAGCTTCAGAATGTGACTGTTCGTGACAACAGATATTTGCGAAGTTGCGATTTGAAGTGTTTAATCGTGCTTGACCCCTTTATCTCACATGGTAGCGAATTCCAAATAGTTGAGCCCGAAAACGCTAAACTGGTTTTGTATAAATCAATACGGGGTAGTGGGGAAATTAATTTGTTAGAGCCATATCTGTCTGATGCTTTCTGAAATAATGATCGCATGTACTGTGGGGTCTCGTTTATTTGTACCTTAAACATTAAAATCGCTTTATTAAATAATAACTGATCATTAAGTGATAAATAATTAATGCTGCTAAGCTTTTGATCCGTTGATGTTCGCGGACCCGGCATGATAAGTTTAGCTGCGCGACGGTGAAGAGAATTGACTTTTTTCAAGTGAACATCGCTACAACCATCCCAAAGTTTAGATGCATAATTCAGATGAGGTAAAATATGACCAAAATAAAACCTGAGGTATCAGCATAATGCTTTAATTTGGAGAGAAGGAACACATTTTTAGATAAGGTTTTGGTAGCACGGTTGAGGTGGGACTGCCACTTTAATTCAGCGTCTATTGTGACCCCAAGAACACGATGGCTGGTTACTTGCTCAATGGGTGACTCATTTAAACTGAGATGAAAATTCAGAGGAGCGAGTTAGTGTTTCTGTCGTGTTGTGATCACCATGCATTTAGTTTTGCTTGGGTGTATGATCATTGAGTTTTGTTTACACCAATCAAATATGTTGTTCAAACTCGAGAGAGAGAGAGAGAGAGAGAGAGAGAGAGAGAGAGAGAGAGAGAGAGAGAGAGAGAGAGAGAGAGAGAGAGAGAGAGAGAGAGAGAGAGAGAGAGACTGATTGGTGACTGCTGGTTCTTGTAGCAGTAAATTCGTTGTCGATGTCGCTGTCGTTATCTCCAAGTGTGACACACGACAATGATTTATATTTCCTTTCAGCAACCAACCACGAAGAGCAACCCTCTGTCGAAATGACAACATCCACAGAAACGAATGTCGACGTCACTGTGGGAGAGAGAGGTGACTATGACAGTCTGCAATACGGAACTGACGACAGGTCTCCCTACGACACACCCCTCTTCGCCAAACAGAGTGACGTTTATGAAAACGCGGATTTGGATACAAAGGATAATATGTATAAGCTCTAGCTAATTAAAGGGCAGTTTGTCTTAAGCTGCAATCTACTGGCCGTATAAAATTTCATCTCACACGGCATCACTGCAGAGCGCCTAGAACTGTACCCACGGAATATGCGCGATATAAGCCTCATTGATTGATTGATTGATTGAAAGACATTTTTTCAAAGAAAATACAACAAACACATTTTTGCTGGTCGTATTTAAATGTATCATTTTTTTATTTGCTTAGATTTGTTCATTTGTTTATTTGCTCGTTCGGCCTCTCTCGTTTGTTCATTTGTTTATCTGTTTGTTTGAAAGGTAAAGCAGTAATTGTGCGAAAATGGTTTGTATGTGTGCTCAATTTTGATTCTGTTTTACAAAATATTTACTCAGATACAAATGTACAGTGTTTGTTGTACATTATGTGTTTTTGACGTTTTGTTATTTTTTTATTTTCTTTCATTCATTCGTTGCAATATTGATTTATGTTTATCTTAAACCTGTTGTTCTTCACTGAGCTGTGTTTTTCATGACGCAATACTGGGTAGAAATGGAATCGTATACATAAGGGAAAGTCGCCAATCCCGGAACAGTCGGCTAACTTGGAACACCTCAATATGCGGTCAACGGGAAACAATTCATGAAAATTTTTTTAGCAGAAATGTCTAGTGACCCCTCCCGATGTTATTGCAAAAAGAAAAATGGCAACTGCGGCAAAACCAAAGAAGAGGTACGTTTTTTTTAACTTTTCTCCCTTCTTCTTCTTATTTCTAATGTCTAGAATTCGTTTTATTACTCTTTATCTATATACGTTCACATAAAATGTTGATTGCTATTACAAACCTACATCAATGTGTTACACTATGAACGGGGAAAAAAGATTGGAAACGTCACATGTATCCTACAGCTAAAGTCGAAATCCATGCAGGTGCCATGCGGCTATGCTGGAACACATATAGAGGCAAACATGGAACAGTGTTCCAGCTTTGACGCATTCTGTTCCATCTTACCCTCATCAAACGATAAAGTGAACACTGGTGTTTTTAGTCCGTGGCAGGCTAATTGCCCCCTGGATAATTGTTCCCCGACAACTGCCCCCCCCCCCTCCGGACAATTGCCCTACTAGGACAATTTTCCCCCGGATACCTGCCCCCCCCCCCCCCCCACCGAGGGAGGACAACTGCCCCCCGGACACCTGCCCCCCAATTTTTTTCTCACCACTCTTTGTGCAAGTTTTTGCAAAAGCCGTTCACTTCAATAAGAGTGTGTGTGTGTGTGTGTGTGTGTGTGTGTGTGTGTGTGTGTGTGTGTGTGTGTGTGTGTGTGTGTGTGTGTGTGTGTGAGTGTGTTTGCTGGTGTAAATGCGGGCGTAAGTGTGGGCGTGCAAGTGTCTGTGTCGGTTTGTCTGTGTGTATGTCTGTCAGTTTGTCTTTGTCTGGGTGTTTACAGTATTTATGTGTATGTGTCTATATGTGTGTGAGTGTGTGGGTATATGTGTGTGTGTGTGTGTGTGTGTGTTTGCGCGCGCGCGCGCGTGTGTGTGTATGTGTGTGTGTGTGTGTGTGTATTCAAACCAGGAAGCATTATATAGATATCGTTGAGAAAACAAATTATAGACTTCCATTACCTATGAATACCCTCTAGACAACAATACAACACTTGATAACTCGCTAAACATACAGACAAGAATGGGGGGCAATTCATTGTCACGGGGGGCAATTGTCCTAGGCGGAAAATGTCCAGGGGGCAGTACTGTTGTCCGGGGGGCAGTACTGTTGTCCGGGGGGGGGGGGGGGGGGGGGGGGCAGTTGTCCGGGGGGCATTTAGCATAGAACCGTTTTAGTCACGTACTCAATTCTCTGTTCAGTTTTATTGTATTTTTTCCTTCTATACCTTTTATTGAATGGTTGATTGATTTGTTTTACAGTATTTTGGGACCCGGACGGTGGCTACCCGAAGAAATGGGCTGCGCGTTGTCGGCTGTCAGAAACGGGGAAATGGGTTTGCGTTGCGCATCAAGAACATTTGGTGTTCCTGTCACGACTTTTATGCTGCGAAATATCTTGGTACTGCTTCTTGTGTGGCACCAACACCCCTTTGAACATTATACAGTGCCAGCAGTATACACACGGCATTGATCACACGAGGACTGCACTGAAAGTAGAAAACAAAAGGACATTGAGTGAAAAATCGTTTCTTAGCTTCTTTTTTCATGTTTTACAAAAACAGTTTTTTTTATCCGATTTGTTTAGACCTAGCCCTTATTTATATTTTTTCACATTTGAGGCATTAATTGTTATCAAATTTACTATTTCTTTGGTAAAAATCCAATGTTATGTGGAAAAACAGACATTTAAATAAGATGGCTAAATCAAAATGTTATAACGTATGAATTTATCTTGTGTGTGTGGCAATGTGTAATTGTGTGCGTGTGATTGAGAGTGTGTGGGTGTATATATGTGTGTGTGAGACACAGACAGAGCTAGAAAGAGAGTCAGTGTGTTTTTGCATGTGTTCCGAGTTTGACAACACAGTGTTCCACTTTACACACCCATGCGTCCAACCTGGAACAAATGCAGAAATTTTTATAATGGTCAGTTTGATGAGTTGTGTGACTTTTATTTTATCTTATGTTGTTCGTTTGTTTACTGATAGAGTCTAGTATGTGACAATATAAAAAACGCTTTGCAATAATATTTTGTTGTTGTTGTCTGGTACGGCTGTTTCTCCTTAACTGTTCCAGGTTTAGCGACTTTCCTATAAGTCTCTCTCTCTCTCTCTCTCTCTCTCTCTCTCTCTCTCTCTCTCTCTCTCTCTCTCTCTCTCTCTCTCTCTCTCTCTCTCTCTCTCTCTTGCTCCCTCAAGTACTGTGACTATAGTTAATACATCGTTCACTTGCTAGCCTACGGAAGCAGGAAACATTATTGTCAATTTGATACAGGAGTAATTTTCACCTGCTTGGGACTAAAAGAACTTTCCAAGTTTCTCTTTCACCTCATCATAGACTGAGTGCTTGAACGAAGAGAAATAAATATGTTATATTTCCGGTGTGACGTGCCTACTGACGTATTTAACTCACTTAGTATTTCGTTTTGGTTACGTTCTTTTAATACCATTATATAAACGGTGCCATTATCATTTTTAAGATGTTCAGATTTTCTTGTGCTACTTTCCTTTTGTATATAGAAGTTTTGTTTTGTCTTACTGAATGATTGACCATATTGTATGATGAACTGTCGCAGTGCCTGGCCCGCAAAAGAGGGCATGCGAGTTGGACACCTAAACATAAATCATGCCATTAATAAGTTAGCAGACATCTTGTCAATCCTTCATAACTCTGGTAAACCTTTTCATATTTTTGGATTATTAGAGTCTAGGCTGTCAAGTAAAGTAGCAGACTCTGAGCACACAATCCCTGGTTATGTTATTTTACGCAGAGATGCACAACCCACACAAATAAACGGGATAATCACTCTATATCAGTGAATCAATAACGTGTACACGTCTTACCTACATGGAGCAGCACTCTGTTGAATCATTGTGAATAGAAGTACAATTAAAAAGAGCCCCACCAATACAACTTGGATTATGTTACAGGAACCCATCTGAACAGGTGAACTGGAGGGATAGTCTCTCTTCCATGTTAGACGCGGTTTTACTCGAGGGAAACGAAACTGTAATCCTGGGTGATTTTAACTTTGATTTAATTAAACCAAATAAAGTTTGGTTAGATATATTTGAATGTTGTATTTTACACCAAGTAGTGCAAATCCCCACAAGGGTAACAAACATTTCCAAAACGCTTATTGACCATGTATACATATCTCATTTAGACCATAAATTATATAGCTGAAGTTTGTGTTCCTGTACACGCGGCAGTGACCATTACCCTGTGTGTGTCACCTGGTCCGGTAAAGGTGTGAAAGTCCCTCACGCTGGTTGTAAAACAGTAACATATCGTTCGTTTTCAAAGATTAATGAGGAAGATTTTCTTGAGGAATTTTTGCATTCCTCCCTTCCAAATGTTTATAATTTGACTGATCCGGATGAGGCTTTTGTATATTGGCTTGATGCTTTTTTAAAAGGTTGATGACAAACACGCTCCATTGAAAACCTAGAGGGTAAAGCATATATTAAAACCAAAATGGTCTGATCAAGAGTTACAAGAGACAGCGGATTATCGCGATCTTTTGAAAGAAAGAGGGCTGGAACATGAATATAGAGAACAGAAGAACAAAGTGACTTCTATGAAGCGTTGGAAAAAGAAAAAGTATTTTGAGGAACTTACATCATCAAAACAAAATTCTAAGTTAATGTGGAAGGCAATTAATGAGCTAACCAACAAGCAATCAACATCCAATTGCTCTGTCTTTAAAGAAATATCTTCCAAACAACTGAATCAAAAGTTTTCTAACAGAGCTGAGAAAGTCGTTCCCGAGGATGAAATACATTTAAATGATTTAAAGATTATGACAGATTGTTGTGAATGTAAAAATATAATGTCGCAATTAAACATGCCATCACTTACCGTAACAGAAGTATACAATGCACTCATGCACCTCAAGCAAACAGGAATCCGTGGAATTGACGGTCTGGGCGAGAAGATTATTAAATGAGCAGCCCCTGTAATTGCTGATTTTTTTAACTTACCTGTATATGACAAGTGCTACTTTCCAGCTGTGTTAAAGCAGGCTAAAGTCATTCCACTTTTTAAATCAGGGGCTAAAACAGAACCCTCCAACCACAGGCCGATATCTATTGTATCGGTCTTATCAAAGCCGTTGGAACAACATATTAATAAGTTTATTATGTCACATTTTAAGGAGAATGTTTTATTTCACAAATATCAGTCGGGGTTCCGAAAACATCACTCATTAGTAATACAGAGACTTGTTGTAAGTCTAGTTGATCAGTGGTTGAGCAAGATCAACGAAGACAAATGATATGCTGCTCTCTTCGTTGACTTTGTTAAAGCATTTGATGTGATTCACCATGACCTACGCCTTAGAAAACTCTCACTAAACGGCCTCGGGAATGAAACATTATTGTTCATTCAGTCTTTTCTCTCTGATCGAGTACAACCTGTGTTCGCCAACGGATCTATGTCTAGCATGCAGTCAGTAGGTTATGGCATTCCACGGGGATCTGTACTCGGCCCTCTTCTCTTTACCATTTACATTAATGATCTACCCCTACATTTACGCAGCAACTGTGAATTTTTCGCCGACGATACCACTATTCACACTTCCCACTCAAATGTGAAGGAATTGTCAAAACAACTTCAAGTAAGTGTTAATGAGCTTAATTTAGCGTGGACCGAGTTAAACCACATGGCTCTTAATCCAGACAAAACAAAAAGCATGCTTATAACTACCAGACAAAAACTTAAAATCTAAACTTCCACCATTAAGGTTTGATTATTACACTGTTGAAGAAGTTACTAACCACAAAGTTCTTTAGTTATTCTTGATACCGATATATATCGTGGACTGATCACATAACATGAGTATGTAAAGTACTTTCCAAGAGGCTTTACTTGTTGTCCAGAATAAAGCACTTCTTGAACAGACATGACAGGCAGCTCTTCTTTAACGCTCACAGTCAATCAAACATTGATTATGCGTCAACGTTGTGGGATTGTGCGAGTGCAAAAACTCTTAAACCTTTATTTAGTTTACATAAAAGAGCAATTAAGGTTATTTTATTACAAGTCTCAGTCTCCAACGAAGATTATCAACTTTTATATATCCTTCCTCTTAATCATGAATAATGTACAACGAAGGCGTTACGATGCATAAACTCATCATTGAAAAAGCGCCAGAACCTCTTTCTACTCAATTCACTTCACACAATTTGAGAGACCCCACACAATTGTATGCTCCTCTGCCTCGTATAGATCTTTTCAAACCTAGCCTGCTATTTTCGGGAACTTATCTTCGGAATTTACTTTCAAGCGTTCTCAGATATTCGGTCCATGACTAGACTTTTAAAGACATATATGTTTTATTCCTTATTCATGGTACATTTCGTTCTCACTTAGCTGAACATGTAAATACACTTGTATGTCTGATGCCTTGTTTGATTATACCTTTCACACGTTTCAGTAGATAACGTACTGTATTGATTTTATGGCATGTCTTATGTAAATGTGCTAAATGGTTATTACTTGCCACGTACATGTAGTTGTTTCTTTTATACTATTCCTCAATTCACGTTGATTGTTTTTCTCTCTCTCTCAACTTTTTACGTGCATTTGCTTGTTCGAAACTTGTGTTCATTATGCATTTGATAATAATGTTTATGTTTGTTTGTGTGACTGTTTTTGTTCATTTGTTTGGTTGCTTGTTTGTTTGTTTGTTGTTTTTTTTGTTTGTTTTGTTGTTTGTGTCTTTTTTGTTTTGTTTGTTTGTTTTTTGTTTTGTTTTGTTATTTTAACATTTATAAAACGTATTATCATTATAGATTAGTTCCTCTCATAAGCGAGGGCTGGATGTAAAAAAACACCTGTTTGCTTATGCCATTACGCTCGTTAATACAGAATTCGTCTTGTCTCGTGTCTCTCTCTCTCTCTCTCTCTCTCTCTCTCTCTCTCTCTCTCTCTCTCTCTCTCTCTCTCTCTCTAAAGCACACACACACACCCGCACACATCCACACCCACACCCACAAAACACCACACATTCACACACACAAAACACCACACATTCACACACACACACACACACACACACACACACACACACACACACACACACAAACCGGACTTTCTTCCCGTGATTTTGTTCAACTCTATGAGCACGATGGCAAAATATATGATGTAATCGGCATAATGTGTGTGTGTGTGTGTGTGTGTGTGTGTGTGTGTGTGTGTGTGTGTGTGTGTGTGTGTGTGTGTGTGTGTTGTCGTTTATGAGAGATGATGGTGGTGATGATGATGATGATGATGATGATGATGATGATGATGATGATGATGATGATGAAACGTTTTCTTTACAAGAATAGAGGTTAAAAGTGTCGTCGTTTCAACAACCTGACCTTTCTAATAAATTAAAAAACAAGAAGAACAAACAAGCAATCAAATAAAACAGACACAAATAAACCAATAATGAAACAAAATAAGCAAACCAGCAGGCAATTAGAACATTGACATTCAAAACGCATTTAGCAAGCAAGCAAACCCGACAAAACGTACATGAACGCAAGACATCAAAAACATTTCCTCCGAAAACGGCGTATGGCTGCCTAAATGGCGGGGTAAAAACGGTCATGCACGTAAAATTCCACTCGTGCAAAAACACGAGTGTACGTGGGAGTCTAAGCCCATGAACAAAGAAGAAGAAGAAGAATCAAAAACATAATATCAACGGTTTTGAAGTCAAGTTGCCGACAATAGCACTAAGCATGATACGTAGGCCCAAATGCCAAAAATGTTAACGCGTGTGATAGACGAATTGAAGAGAAATTTTCTGGCGAATTTGACCTAAAAGACTCGAGAGAACAAGTTAGACACACCTTCACTGATAACTGGAAAATGCATGCTCCGTAAATATTGATGAAATCCATGTTAATCGGCAAAAAAAACTGTCCTCACACAAAGTCTTCTACGTTGAAGTCTTGATTTAAGTTGTGGTCATATTTTTGTCAGTGCTGGCGGCGCGGCGACCCAGATATCAAGCAACAAAATCCGTGTGGGTTTATGAAATCAAACCTGTGATTTTGCAAATAGGTACAACGTCAACGGCTTTCAGGGTTGACAAAATATGACGAAACAAAAACGGAGACTGGGTGCATTGATAATGTACAGACTAAACATATTGTTAGATGAAAAAAAAAACCGTAACGCTCAAACGGTAATTTTAAGCCTGTTGTGTTGTGACATATCATTCTGAACACCAGATCAAACTGTCTTTAAAGGATTGTATGGCGATTCCATGCAGGAGCTGTTCTCAAGCAGGCTTGTCTAACTTTTAACAACACAACGAACGTGCCTTGGACGCTTTTAGGTAAAATTCGCCAGAAAACGTAAAAAAAACCAAAAAACAGCGTCTCAGATACAATAACTGTGACACAAGTTTAACGCCCGCATTATGTTTTCAAAGAAACTTTCAAGCAGACAGCATTCCGGAATATAGAATTCCGTGCACCTCGTTTGGAAACAAAGTGAAAGTTCCAACTGCAAATGAAAACTTGACAGAAGTTTCCTTATTTCGGATCTTAATGTTAACATGCACATCATAATTGTCGTTGGATTATCTATTCAGGTCAAGTCTGGGAAAATATGCATCAACAATGTTTCTATCAACCTGTACTCTGACCTTGCCGTGAAATACAGACGTATTCCATTTTATCGGATACAAAGTGTGAAGGTCTTTGTAAGGCTTCCTGGGTGCAATTCTTTTTCCGCCCATTGAGTCACGGAAATCATAGCCGAGGTAAAAAGACGATAGAATTAAGACGGTAGTCGTGCACAAAGTGTAATAATTAACGGATTGTCCGTAACTTCGGGTGAGCTGTTTTTTTTATAAAACTTCAGAAATAATTAAATCTGCACAGCTTTATAATTAAAAAAACAAAAACAAAGAGTAACCAATTTTAAACAGTCGGACAGCGATGTTTCTTCGAATAAAAAATAAAATACACTCTTCCTGACTTCTATTTTGTCTTCGTTTGATTTTTAAACAAACAATACTTTTACCGATGTTTCCTAAAACTTATAGCCCGTTCACTTTTTTCGTTATTATCGTTTTAAATGTTGTAATTCCTACTCATATCTTAAAGACATTAAGGCGAGAGCAGTGGGAAAAACGTGAAGCGGCAATAAAAGGGAAACAATGATATCATAGTTGTTGTTACAGGGAAAGTTTGGACTCATAATTCAAAACAGAAAACCGGCATAGCGCACCGTAGTTGCCGAGGAACAACTAACTATCTAAGGTCTGTTGCCTCACACCTATTAAAAAGGAATGTACTTTTGTTGTCACCATTTTCCTTCCTCACTTTTGACTTGGCAAGGCCTGTTCGTTCACCAAATTGACATGGCAGGCTTAAGCATCTGACTGTATCATTTGAGAAAATGTATGTGTGTGTGTGTGCGTGTGTGTGCGTGTGTGTGTGTGTGTGTGTGTGTGTGTGTGTGTGTGTGCGTGCGTGTGAGTGTGTGTGCTTGTAAGTGCTTGTGTATGTGTGTGTGTGTGTGTGTGTGTGTGTGTGTGTGTGTGTGTTGGATGCACGATATATCCTATATAGTACGTTTGGAATTAAATCATCTTTACACTTGAGCATATCAAAAACCAACAGTCTGGCTGGTTATTGTGCAGAGTTAAGATTCTAGCTGAATTCATTTCGCGAACAAGCATCACCATTATTCAGTTTTGAATGCCTCGCTCGGGATTTTTATCTGACAAAACTGCCCTCGTCATTTACTTGTAAAGCTGCATTTTGCCACTTGAGACTTTACATGTTGTGAAACGTGGTCTCTATATTGACT
This sequence comes from Littorina saxatilis, assembly GCF_037325665.1. Classification (NCBI taxonomy): domain Eukaryota; kingdom Metazoa; phylum Mollusca; class Gastropoda; order Littorinimorpha; family Littorinidae; genus Littorina; species Littorina saxatilis. The sequence continues at coordinate 118,861 of NW_027127093.1, forward strand.
TTAAGCTGAACTTGTTTCTTGAACACTACATGGTCATATGCGTCGAACAATCTATGCAGCACCATCACATTTCTCACTATACAGGACAGAGGACAATCTTCTTTTTTTTAATACGAAATTATTGCAAGAGTTTGTTGATAATCCTCGTCAAACCATGACAATCTTTTGTATTAATGTTAAAATCTGAGACATCCCACTGGACACTATTTATAACTTTTTACAGGATATCAAGGTTTTAACGAGATTTGAAGTAACAACATGAAATGTAAAAAGCCTTGAGCTTGTTATAGCCTTCTACAGTGTTACTGTGAAAGACCAAAACGAAACTAACATCAACACCCGAGACCATCTTGTAAACCGAGAAAGGAAAAATGCATCAGTCCCAAATGATAACATCGATTGTTGAGATGTTAAGAACACTAACCAACCAACTAACCGCATGTACTGTTTGAAATCGTTCGAAGAAAGCTTATGCGCCTGTGCTTTTCTTGAAAAGACTTCAGTAAATTGCACCGAGACTAAAGGATGATGAATACAACGTGCATATATACACTATATAGTGAACTAACTCACATTACATGATCAGCAGTAGTTTGACTTCCTTGTTGGCTCAAGATAACTTTAATGCACGTCCTAGTTATTTCAGATAAGCTGTGAGGAGGTCGCTTGTTAAGAAGGTAGTGTACGGGCAATTGCAGATACAGTGTCCTCCCAACATGACGGCCTGGGACGCTGTTCGTGTTGTGTTTTATGTACTCCTAGTAATGCTACTCCGTGTGCAAGAAATAGGAGGTAAACAAGTTTTAAAGATATTATGTATTATTTTCTGTATCAATACACATGTTCATGTTGTTCAATAATGTATGTGAATAGTAGTTTATCTATACCGAGCAACAAAAGAACGCGAAAATATTCTAGATTTTGTTATTGAAAAAAAACTAAAACAATTTGAGAATTAGGGTTATCAAACTACAAACGTGTTATGCAGACATGCTTAATGAAGCTGTTGTGTTATTATTGTCATGCTGCGACTGTCTCAACACACGAGACAAGCAGGTTTCACGTGAAACACATGATGCGCGCTTGTAGCACGCGCAAGCGTAGCAGGAGAAAACTGGTGTGTAATATGTGTTCACTGATGCATTAGCAATCAAAAGAGATCGTGGCATGCTTGCTGTCAGTCTTACTTTTTAAACAGCTAGGATGCCAAGATTGGCAGCAAAAAACACCAGAAAGCAGCGGGTCGACTTAAAGCTGGGGGAGACACAGAAGCGGTGGCAGCTGCTTTAAACGTTCACATGGCAACAGTCTATCACCTTCAGCAATGTTTTTCTGACACTGGAAGCACTGCAGTTACGAAACACAGTGGAATACCTCGCGGTACCTCAATAAGACAAAATCGCCAGATCCTGCGACAACGAATTCGAGATCGATTCCATACACCCACTGACACTGCCGGGAACATCATTGGAAACCACCAGAGTCCCATAAGTGGCCAGACAGCGCGTCTAAGACTGACTAAGCGAGGCATCCAACAGTGTTGTCCAGACAGAGGACAAATCCTTCTTTGAAGACATGGCGTGGAGGCCAACAATTGGCCCATAATCACCTAACTAGAACTGGTGGCAAAAACAAAACCCTTTTGTTTTCACTGATATGATTACCCTTGCTGCATTAATCATGTTAATGAGCTCGTGAGAGCGTGGAGAAGAAGAGGTGAGTGTTATGTTGATGGCTGTATCATGGAACACAATGCGCAGGGTGGACGAAACGTGATGGTGTGGGGTGTAATTGGCCTCAAACACACTTTTGGACCTGTGTTTTTCCACATTCGTGGCCCTGGTCGGGAAATGGTATCGACTAACGCATCCAGTTCACGAGGCGCCGATGTCAGACTGTCACCAACACCAGTGGGGGTCATACGCCATAATGACCTTCTTGCAAGACTTGCGTTGCCCAGGACAACAAAAGACGATTCCATGCCAAAGCACAGTGTTAGAAGAACATCTCACCTTTATTTTGATTCGTTTCAATGTCAGTTTTTTTTTATCCATGCAATCTTCAAATGTAACTTAAACTTATTTCTGAAGAGAATTCGCGTTTCTTTTGTTGCTCGGTATACATTTGTTATTTTATTTTATCTTTTAATTGGCAAAGATTATAATTATAATAAAAGTTGATCTCTGTGTACCGTGGTATGGTTTTAAAGAATATATTTCGTAAAATGTACTGGTGCCTTTTTCGGAAATTCTTTGATAAAAAAAAATGCTGTCGAATGTTGGTATGTGACCAATTTGGTAAGAGGGTCTTATTCCATATGAAAGCCTGGCCAGATCGGAGACAGCGTGGCGAACTGTTTTCACGAGGCCGAGTAATCAGGCACTGAGGGTATGATCAAATCCCAGGCTATAAATGTCACCAAAACACAGCGTTTAAAAAGGAAATAACTGAACGTTTACACGCTTGCTATTACTTATATTCCTGACGTACGATGACATAAATACAAGTAGCGTAAGGCGAAATTACTACATTTAGTCAAGCTGTGGAACTCACAGAATAAAACTGAACGCACTGCATTTTTCACAATGACCGTAGTCCGCCGCTCGTGCAAAACGCAGTGAAACTGACGAGCCTGTTTAGCGCGGTAGTGGTTTCGCTGTGCTGCATAGCACGCTTCTCTGTACCTCTCTTCGTTTTAACTTTTTTTTAAGCGTTTTTTTTTATTCTAAACATATCATATCTATATGTTTTTGGAATCAGGAACCGACAAGAAATAATATAAAATTGTTTTTAAATCGATTTCGGAAATTTTGATCATAATTTTTATATTTTTAATTTTCAAAGCTTGTTTTTAATCCGAATATAACATATGTATATGGTTTTGGAATCAGAAAATGATGAAAAATAAGATAAACGTAAATTTGGATCATTTTATAAAAAAATAATTTTAATTAAAATTTTCAGATTTTTAATGACCAAAGTCATTCATTAATTTTTAAGTCACCAAGCTGAAATGCAATACCGAAGTCCGGCCTTCGTCGAAGACTGCTTTACAAAAATGTCAATCAATTTGATTGAAAAATGAGGGTGTGACAGTGCCGCCTCAACTTTTACAAAAAGCCGGATATGACATCATCAAAGACATTTATCAAAAAAACGAAAAAAACGTCTGGGGATACCATACCCAGGAACTCTCATGTACAATTTCATAAAGATTGGTCCAGTAGTTTACTCTGAATCGCTCTACACACACACACACACACACACACACACACACACACACACACACACACACACATGTATACACCACGACCCTCGTCTTGATTCCCCCTCTATGTTAAAACATTTAGTCAAAACTTGACTAAATGTAAAATCCAAAACCAAACTGTGTAGTAAACGGGACAATTTGAGACCGTTGTTTTGTTTTGTTTTGTTTTGACCAAAAGTATCACTTGACCAATTGAAAAAGAAAGTAAATTGCCAGTACTTTTCGGTCGAATGCTTTTTTAACTCAGCAATAACAGGTGTAAACTTAAGCGTCCGTTTATGTGTAACTAAACGACTGTAAAAGTGTTTTCTTCGGCCATAACATACAAACGTGTGATAACGATTGCGTGCTGATAACGTCGTAGGCTATGACACATCACCCTTGGCGGACAGCCTTTTGTTATCGCTCGTACAAAACGAGTGAGTGTAAAAGCGGGTGGATTGTATTGCACTGTAACCGCACCCAGTGTAAAGCATTTCCTTGTCGCCACACAACCGCGGTATGAAAAGTATTAGTGCGAGCTTTCATGGCGTACGTGTCAGTTTTAGCATTACATTCAGTTTACCGTCCTTTCCTGAGCTGTATTCTGGAGCGTCTGTTTGAGTGGAAATTGGAATAATTTGAAATGAATAAATATTTTAGCACAATAAAATCTGGGAAGAAAACCAACTCTAGGAATGCTTGCTGTCGAACTGTTGGTTTCTCTGAACGCAACGTGTGGCTCTCCATTGATTGTTTAAGTATAAATATAATATTGATTAATGTCCTACACATTTTGTGTGTGTGTCTTTTGAAACAAAGAGTCAAGTGGTAGATCTGACGTTTGGCGATTTTGTTTGAGGTTATCTTACCGGGTATTAACATAATTTAAAGTGTTATCATTAGATTGTTATTGTGAACGTCTTATTCTTAAACTTCTTTTCTTTTTATCATCACACTAATTATGCCTATAATTATATGTATCCAATAATACTAAAATAATGCTCTTGTATACTTTTATTATCAACAGTCTGCATTAACTTTAATCACGTTATATTGAGAATGTATCACTTGTGCTTGCAGCTGACGGGGTGCAGATGGGGTGTTCTTGTGATGATGACGGCGGATGTGATGCCAATAACCCCTGTAACAACTGTAACAAAGGTAGGCATAATACAGCTTAATGTCTTCTCTTAAAAAGTCTACTGGTTCTGGCAGTGTGCGATCAAATAAGTGCCTGCATTTGTGTGATGCTCTTTAGGTTTTAAACAAGGAAGTTACGACAAAGAACAGTCTTGGTGCTGGTCGCCCACACTAATGTGTAACACACATACATGTTCAAAACAAGTAGAGTCGAATTTCATTTTATCCCTGGGCACGTCCACACCTGACGGTTTGAATGCGAAAATGTGATGTGCTTGTATTCCCCAAACATACTGTGGATTTACGGTACGTGTGTGTGTGTGTATTTGTATTTATGTGTGTGTGTGTGTGTGTTTGTTTTTGTGTGTGTTTATGTGTTTGGTTGTGTGTGTGTGTGTGTGTGTGTGTGTGTGTGTGTGTGTTCGTGCGTGCGTGCGTGTGTTTTGTATGCCTGTGCCCATGACATCATCCAACCACTTCTCTCCCCTTTCATTCATTTCCGTTCCTAGAGTTCCTTCCCCTTTTTGCGTGTTTACCCTCCATTTTCTTTCAAACCCTGTTCTTTCCGTGTTGCGTCTGCTTTTTATATTTAGTCAAGTTTTGACTAAATATTTTTACATCGAGGGGGAATCGAAACGAGGGTCGTGGTGTATGTGCGTGTGTGTGTGCGTGTGTGCGTGTGTGCGTGTGTGTGTGTGTGTAGAGCGATTCAGACTAAACTACTGGACCGATCTTTATGAAATTTGACATGAGAGTTTCTGGGTATGAAATCCCCATACGTTTTTTTCATTTTTTTGATAAATTTCTTTGATGACGTCATATCCGGCTTTTCGTGAAAGTTGAGGCGGCACTGTCACGCCCTCATTTTTCAACCAAATTGGTTGAAATTTTGGTCAAGTAATCTTCGACGAAGCCCGGGGTTCGGTATTGCATTTCAGCTTGGTGGCTTAAAAATTAATTAATGACTTTGGTCATTAAAAATCTGAAAATTGTAAAAAAAAATAAAAATTTATAAAACGATCCAAATTTACGTTTATCTTATTCTCCATCATTTGCTGATTCCAAAAACATATAAATATGTTATATTCGGATTAAAAACAAGCTCTGAAAATTAAATATATAAAAATTATTATCAAAATTAAATTGTCCAAATCAATTTAAAAACACTTTCATCTTATTCCTTGTCGGTTCCTGATTCCAAAAACATATAGATATGATATGTTTCGATTAAAAACACGCTCAGAAAGTTAAAACAAAGAGAGGTACAGAAAAGCGTGCTATCCTTCTTAGCGCAACTACTACCCCGCTCTTCTTGTCAATTTCACTGCCTTTGCCATGAGCGCTGGACTGACGATGCTACGAGTATACGGTCTTGCTGAAAAATGGCAGCTACTTGACTAAATATTGTATTTTCGCCTTACGCGACTTGTTGTTGTCTTTTGTGTTCTTTTCCTGATGAAGCTTCCAGAAGCGAAAATTCGTAATCGTCTTGTGTCGTCTTTGTATCGGTGAGTACAGTAATCCTTTGTTTTATAACTTCATACACATGTTGTCAACTTGCGCTTGTCACTTATGAATAGGTATACTGTTACAAGGAGTGAAACACAGTATCAGGACAGGAGGAAAATGCGTGTGTGTGTTTGTGTGTGTGTGTGTGTGTGTGTGTGTGTGTGTGTGTGTGTGTGTGTGTGTGTGTGTGTGTGTGTGAATACGTGCGTGCGTGTTGCATGTATATATGAGCGTATATGTGCACGCATGTGTTCTCGCGCGAGTTACAGTATCTGATTCTGTAATATCTTAATGTGATTGTTCTTATTTTATTGTAACAACTACACCGGCACGGATGGCCTAGTGGTAAGGCGTCCGCCCCGTAATCGGAAGGTCGTGGGTTCGAACCCCGGCCGGGTCATACCTAAGACTTTAAAATTGGCAATCTAGTGGCTGCTCCGCCTGGCGTCTGGCATTATGGGGTTAGTGATAGGACTCGTTGGTCCGGTGTCAGAATAATGTGACTGGGTGAGACATGAAGCCTGTGCTGCGACTTCTGTCTTGTGTGTGGCGCACGTTATATGTCAATGCAGCACCGCCCTGATATGGCCCTTCGTGGTCGGCTGGGCGTTAAGCAAACAAACAAACAAACAAACAAATTGTAACAACTCCATGTGATAATTCAGTAAACATATTTTTCAATACTCTGATGTTGACACATATTAAAAACTAATTAGCTCATTTAATACGTTATAAATGTTATATATTATATATTACAATATGTTTAACTGAGCTAGGGTAAGTTGCAATAGTAACAGCAATTGTGTTTTCAGCGTAGCAATAGGGTCCGATATTTAGACGAGACAAGTATAATGCCGACGAGTCGAAGACGAGTCGCATTATACTTGTTCGAGTCTAAATATCGGACCCTATTGCTACGCTGAAAATACAATAGCGATTATATAGCTGTTCTGACCTTTATTTGTTGTTCCAAACTTACAAAATGACAGTTTTTGCGTCGATGCGTTGATCTCAGGTTTTGATAGCAGACGCCGTTGGTTATGCGCATTAGTTTTGCGCAGGCGCCACACTGACTATGGAAAAAACCTCGCTTTGACAACACAGCTGTTAAACAGCTTTTTATTAGTTCATTCGTATACAACAAAAAGAAGTTTGAGTTTTTTTTAATTTTGAACAAGACTACTTGTGGAGAAAACCAAAACACAACATCAACGGAAAACTAGAAACAACTGAAGAACTAGGATGCAACAAATGGGAGGAAAAGAGAACAGCTAATCCGTACAAAGCGAGCAGACGGCAGCGACGTTTCCAGTTTTGGGTGAATGGCATTTATACTTGTCTCGTCATGAAGCGAATTTTTCAACCTCAGTTATAAACGACTACATGAATGTTAGTGCCATGGGTTGTACATCAATACTTCAGAGGGGAAGTGGGGTATTTAGTGTGGAGTTAAGAGATAAGAAAAGCCGAATGCGAAAATTTGTGTCAGTCGGCAACTGTGAACTAAGCTCACAGGCACACAAAAACGGCTGTTCCGTTGTACTCCCCTGTTTGTACTACATCTTTCGACTTTGGGCATTTTGTGGTGTTTAGGGACAGACAATAATAGGTTTAGTCCTGTTTCATCGGGAAGTTAGCAGAAAAGGGTATGCTATAGACATTTGTAAAGCTGAAAAACATTATCGAGAAGAATTTCAAGTTGTCAGTGTATGCTGTTGTCGATCAGTGAAACATCGTGTGGTACAGGTGGGTCAACCGGAACCATGCGTCTTTGTTATTGACAATATGCTTTTGGATATTGAGAAAAATGGCCGACTTCCGCAGCATTATGCTTTGATGATCGGAAGAGACCATCCAATCACAGCCCCCGAATTCCCCCATAGTCGGGTAGCTGAAATCTGTAGCTTGTCAAAAACAATGGGACGCTAAACGTTGAGGGTTACAAGCATCCACCTGGTCTCAATGGAGAGTCTGGACGTGGAGTAGTGTAGTCTAGGTAGGTGGACATTCTGAATTTGGTTTGTTTGGCCGCCATGACACTTTTCAAAATGGCCGCCTGAAAATCTTATGCGGGCCATATCTCACGTGTTATATGGACTAAAGTGACAAACTAAAGGGCTACATATATGTATTTTGACATGAAGAATTCAAATATGCAAGAATACACATGATCTAAGTAGGTGGACATTCTGAATTTGGATATTATGGCCGCCATGACACTTTTCAAAATGGCCGCCACAATCTACATTTTTCTTCATATCTCAGCTTATATTTGGGATAAACTCAAAAACATGGAGTCAATTTCTATGTTTTGCATGATGACAAACTGAGTCAATGGTGGCACAAAAAATAACCCTAACATTCACATTTCCTTACAAAACTTAAATATTTGACAAAATAGCTCTGTGCGATGTAGTATTATCTTTCTGAATTTGCTATCTTAGACAATGCCATATCAGCGTCCAAAGAGTTTACTCCATATTGCTTTGGAGAACAACAAATTGAAATCAATGATGACAAGAAAATACAAACATTGGGTGATGATATAAACTGAAAATTGTAATACTTCTGAAACACCAATAGCATAATTATCATGCTAATATAGCATAATTATCATGCTAATTATGCACTTTCAGTACACAACAACTCTGACTCTTCAATACACAAGAACAATGTCAAATACCATAGTACAACATGATGCACAAACGTTTATGCATTACACTCGTTAGGTCTTCCCTTTTTAGCAATGAACATGTAATGATGGCACAATAATGGGTATGTAACATTATAAGAAACGATTTGTCGCTTCTGGATCACTGAGTATGACAGGCTACATGCCTCCATGGAAACAGAACAATAGTTTCTCAGGCACAAAGTGGTATTTCAAGGCTTAGTTGCGTAGCCCTGCCAAAGTGTGTGGGTTTTTGCAGTCTTTGCATCGGCATGCTCTTGTGCATCCCTGTCCACTGGACCAACATCTGCAGCGTCTTGTAGCACAAGATGTGCAGCCACAATCTATGAGCTCGAGAAAACGTTGTCTTGTGTCAGTTGTGGGTGCACGACTCAGCAGGATGGGCTCAATCACGTCGCCAGTCTCCTTCGTGACCAGCTTCCATCCACTGTTGACAACAGCCGGTAGGTGTGGCTTAGTTTCCAGAGCCCGCCTCCACACAAGTGCCTGGTAGTGAGATCTCTTGATGTGTAGGTTCAAAGCATCTTGTGTGGGGGGGGGGAAGTTCTCAAGTGTTTTCTTCACGCTGTGGAAAACGTCGCATCGCAGCAGCTGTGTGGACGTGTGCTGGGTGTTCGGGTTGTAGAGTTTGCAGACAAATGATTCTGCATCCATGAGCACTTCCTAGGGGGTAAAAAAATCAAGGGTCTGCCAAACCAGGCAAATGCAGTAGGCAGCCCCGAGATCCCCAAGCACCTCTCCCAATTATAGTACTTTTCGGCAATATTTACAGTTTCAAATTGTTAGGATAGCTTCTTTGTGATTTTATAATAATAATAAGAAGAAGAAGAACATTTATATAGCGCTAAATCAAAAACTTTCGTTAAAAAGGCTTGCTCTAAGCGCTTGACATCTAAACTAAAACGTCATTCACACTCTTTACAATGATGTACAAGAACTTCATGTCACACTCTTTCATTCAGTATAGCACCATTCACACAGTTGTTATTCTGTACAAGACAATAAGTTAGTCTAACATTTAGAATGTTCATAAGATGAAAACAAGAGAAAACCAGACTGATTAAAACAACTGCTTAGTGCTAACAAAGCATGAATCTTAATGATAACGTAATACATGTTTAACTGTTAAGACCATAAAAAAAATATGCTAAAATAACTTCGAACTTTTAAGAACTTCTTATAAGATCCACAGCACATCTAGATAAACACCAGAATGATAAAACAAAAGGCAACTCGTTAAAACTATTAAATGCATCAATGTCTAAAACACGAAAGACTCAAATATAAGATACACAATTCTCTAGAATTGTTTATTAAAAACTGAAACCGACCTGCTCAAAGTAAACCATACCCACCCCCTCCCTACCCACCCCCAACCCTCCTCCTACACTAAATACTAATTATTTCTACTCTTAACTTCCCAACTACACGTTATCCATAAACTATGCACAGGAACATGTGTGTCAGCATTATGTGGCAACGACATGACTTGTGCATATCTAGCTTACAGCTAAGGGTTAAAGTTAAAGGACTACTGCAGTGAAAAATTATATTTATAATAATTTAAAACAAAAGACAAAAATATCAAGCTGAATAGAGATGGAACCGTTACAGAACAGGATGGCAAAATGTTGCGACTTTAGGAGTTGTGTTTCTGGAAGAGGTGAGTTTTCAGTGCTCGCTTGAATGACTGTACTGACTGAGAGTGGCGTATGTGAGAGGGGAGAGAGTTCCATTGAGTAGATGCGCAAAATGCAAAAGTGCGTTGTCCATATGCTTTTGATTTTGTGTGTGGGATGACTAGGGTGCGGCTATCAGAAGAGGAGCGGAGTTGTCTAGCAGGAGTGTATACAGTGAGAAGTTCAGAGAAATAAGCAGGAGACGAGGCAGAGAAGAAGTGAAAGCAGAGAGTGGACAGTTTGTATTCAATGCGGGCTTGGATGGGTAACCAGTGGAGTGTGCGGCGAAGTGGTGTGACATGATCATATTTTCGTGCTTTGAGGATCAGGCGTGCTGCAGAATTTTGAACTTTCTGTAGTTTGTGCAGGAGGTAGAGTAGACAGCCAGAGAGAAGAGAGTTACAGTAGTCAAGTTTAGAAAGAAAAAGAGAGCAGACTAGAGTGTTTGTAGTTTGAACGGACAGAGTATGGCGGATGGTTGCGATCTTGCGGAGTTCAAAGTATGCGGACCTACAGAGGTTGGAGATGTGCTTGTTGAGTGTCATGTCTGAGGAGATGGTGAAGCCGAGGTTTCTAGCTGAAGAAGAGAAAGAGATGTCGGTATTGCCTACTTGGACAGACGAAGGTTGAGAATTTGGGAACTTAGTGGACTTTTTCATGCACAGAAGTGCTTCTGTCTTATCATCATTTAGTTTTAACTTATTTTCTACCATCCATGACTTAACATCTAAGATACAGGTCTGAATGGTCTGGATGGCGGCATGTGTCTCAGCGGGGGAACTAGGCTTATACAACTGGGTATCATCAGCAAAAGACTGGTTTGAAACGGAATGATTTTGAATGAGGGCAGACAAGGGTTTGGTATACATAATGAAGAGGACGGGGCCAAGTACAGAGCCTTGAGGGACACCGAAAACAAGGGGGGCTGGGGCTGATCTCTGGCCATCGACAAGCACAGCCTGAGTTCTATCCGTAAGGTAGGACTCAAACCATGCCAGTGCTGGACCAGAGATGCCATACAGGGTCTGGAGCCTGCTCAGCAGCGTGACATATAGAGGTGTTCTGGGGAAACTGAAAGGTAGCCTCGTCAGGGGACAACTATTCACACCCATATCCTCATCACTTTGTTTCTCGATTGAGAATAATCATTTATAGATGACTATTTTTCATTTCCCTTGTTTGGGTGTATTTGTGTGTGCATGTACTGTCCTCTCAGTGATTGAGGCTTCTCCGTATTGTTGTGTGTACTGTACAGGTAAATGTGGGGAGTGGTGTGGTTGTTTGTTCAACCCTTCTCATTATTTTGTCTGTGTACTGTATGTACAGGTTGACAGGGGGAGGGAGTGTGTTGGTGGTTTCATAAGGTGGTTTAGCAACGAAACAATTCATCCCTTTTTGGAAGATAAGGGTGGTCCGCCCGAGGGCAGACCGGAGTGTAGGTTTTAGACAAAAGTTTTGCCTATTTTCGCTTTGGCAGCTTGGGGATTCTGTAGTTACTTGTTGAGTGGTCCCGTGGCCGTTTTCGTTGTTGGTTGCGGTGTTCGCGTCTTTCCCTGTCTTCCTCGTAGTCACGGTGGCGTTGTACCAAAGTTTGTTCATCCTTGATGAATTTTTGGAGGCTGTGTTTCAGCATGTTGAGGGCTTCATCGCGGAGACATTTGATGGTTTCTGTCTCGTTTCCAATTTCCCCCTCGGTGGCCCCTTTCAAAAAGGGTGCACACCGGTTCTTCTTGATTGCGAGTGTTATCGATTGTTTCGCTGTGGTTAAGAACCGGTGTGTACCCTTTTTGAAAGGGGCCACCGACTTCAACCCAGGTTCGAACGGCTCAACTGCAAGAATGCAGGGGCTCAGAGAACAATTTCGGGACATCTTAAGGGAAAACAACAATTCCCTCCAACACCATTTCGCCGAATTCATCGAGGGGGAAATTGGAAACGAGAGAGAAACCATCAAATGTCTCCGCGACGAAGCCCTCGCCATCGCGGGTAAAAATGAAGAAACCCTCAACATGCTGAAACTCATCAAGGATGAACAAACTTTGATACAACGCCACCGTGACTACGAGGAAGACAGGGAAAGACGCGAACACCGCAACCAACAACGAAAACGGCCACGGGACCACTCAACAAGTAACTACAGAATCCCCAAGCTGCCAAAGCGACAATAGGCAACATTTTTGTCTAAAACCTACACTCCGGTCTGCCCTCGGGCGGACCACCCTCATCTTCCAAAAAAGGATGAATTGTTTCGTTGCTAAACCCCCTTATGAAACAACCCTCCCCCTGTCAACCTGTACATACAGTACACAGACAAAATAATGAGAAGGGTTGAACAAACAACCACACCACTCCCCACATTTACCTGTACCATCAGTACACACAACAATACGGGGAAGCCTCAATCACTGAGAGGACAGTAAATGATTATTCTCAATCGAGAAACAAAGTGATGAGGATATGGGTTTGAATAGTTGTCCCCTGACGAGGCTACCTTTCAGTTTCCCCAGAACACCTCTATAAAATCACAAAGAAGCTATCCTAACAATTTGAAACTGTAAATATTGCCGAAAAGTACTATAATTGGGAGAGGTACTTAGGGATCTCGGGGCTGCCTATTGCATTTGCGGGGTTTGGCAGGCCCTTGATTTTTTACCCCCAGAAAATAAGCCGATTAATGCTCCGGTCAGATTGTCATTAAATGTTTGACTGAATCACCCTGAAAGAAACCCCATTGATTTAAATTGGCATTATATTGATTCTATTAAAATGCAATCATGTACTGCTGGTAATTTGGCTGTCATTTTGAGCATGTACATGATTAGGCACAACAATGACTGAAAAACGCGAGAATTTCACGCAGAATGGACATATTTTTCGAAGTAATCATACAATGCACTACTTAGATCATGTTTATTCTTGCATATTTGAATTCTTCATGTCAAAATACATTATATAGCCCTTTAGTTTGTCACTTTAGTCCATATAACACGTGAGATTTTCAGGCGGCCATTTTAAAAAGTGTCATGGCGGCCAAACAAACCAAATTCAGAATGTCCACCTACTTAGATCATGTTTATTCTTGCATATTTGAATTCTTCATGTCAAAATACATATATATAGCCCTTTAGTTTGTCACTTTAGTCCATATAACACGTGAGATATGGCCCGCATAAGATTTTCAGGCGGCCATTTTGAAAAGTGTCATGGCGGCCAAACAAACCAAATTCAGAATGTCCACCTACCTAGACTACACTACTCCACGTCCAGACTCTCCATTGAGACCAGGTGGATGCTTGTAACCCTCAACGTTTAGCATGTTGCACTTTTCTGAACTCAGCTACCCGACTACCACGTGTTCATCAGAATAGCTATATTGGCGCCTGTGTTTTGTATGCTTCTTTGCATGTTCTTATAATTCTTATTTCGATAATTGTTGACAGGCAAGCTAAACATGTCGAAGACAATTTTCCATGTTAATGTATTCTTTTTTAATGGAAAATAAAGTGTTTTATTGTTATTGCTATTGTTATTGGGAGGGAGAGAGAGAGAGAGAGAGAGAGAGAGAGAGAGAGAGAGAGAGAGAGAGAGAGAGAGAGAGAGAGAGAGAGAGAGAGAGAGAGAGAGAGAGAGAGAGAGAGAGAGAGAGAGAGAATGTTTTATTCGCGAAAACACATGTTTTTTAGCAAAAATGTGTTGTGGGGTTGGGATGTCGAAGTACAAAGCTTTCTGGAAACCGAAGCATGCACGATCGTGAATAGTTATCGCTACTGGAAGTCCGATAGCGAGTCTGTGGACATAGGTGTAGTGAGTTGTCCCTCACACACAGGGGTCATTTTATCGCTCATCTCTTAAAGCCCCAGTCTGTCTCAAATGATGGTTTACAGAACGATATAAATCTTCTCATGAAAAAAGCAGTTCTGACCTTGTGGAACACACTTGCAATAGCATTTAATAGCATCAAATGAAACAGTTCGTTCTAATGGCTATTTAGCTCGCGTAAACCACACACCAGATTTGATGGTTTATCTAACCCCTGAGCCATCGTTAACCCGTGTGATCCACTTTTCTTTTTTCACAATTTAGTCTTCAGTTTGTGATTTCAATGCGACTGGCTGTATCAGCAATAGCACGTTATTGTGTACCTCTGAATCTAAAACGCAACAAACAGCTGCGAGTCACACGAACTTACCGGCGGCGATGGCTTAAAAGAAAGCAAGCGCTATGCAGAAACATTGTCTGCTTTGAGACGCGACCTTTTGTCGGGCTATCTTTTTTAAAACTTTCAAAACTTCAAATTGTAATGATCTTGTCTTGATGAAAAAAATATCTGTTATGATTTAAGAATGATTGTGTTACAACTACAAGCTGTCAATTTATTATTTAAATTTTAAAAGTTAGTTATAGTGATTGTAAAACAGACAGTCCACGAAAATAAATTCATTGAACATTTCTCACTCTCGACGGAAAGCAGCCAGGATGTTCCCGTTCGGTGAACGTTCAAATGGAAGGGTGTTTGTACTGTGTGTAAAAGCCTGACAGTATCTGTGATGGTTTACGGGAGGCTTACTGTGCCTTTAACATCTGTTAACAATGCAGTTCGAAGATCAGCCAAGGTACAATCTCACGACTGCCGCCAAAACATTAGGGTATCTGGTCGCCTGCCTTTTCTCTTCTGCGAAGTCGTCTTTGATCAGAAGTTTCCACCTCTTCAGACAGCGAATTGAAAAGTCGTCCTGTTCTGTAACCTCTGCTTCTTTCGTTTTGATGTACCAATCAGTCACTCTCCTTTCGCTTATGTTGTATCTATATGCACGATGTCGTCCGATTCGCATACAAGCACGTTCTGTTTAAATCGCTTGTCGAGCATCGCGTGGTGTATGGACTGATTGCGGCGGATGTTCCTTTACATTCCATGCTTCTTGTTATCTGTCACCCCACCTACTTGTTCGTAGATATCATCCAGGAAAAAGCCAGATTTTATTTTTACACTGTTCTCCATGACACGTTCCTCTTCTGTACCTCCTAATTCAGCACCTTCCCCTCCCCCCCCCCCCCTTTTACACATTTATGTATCCTCTGCACTTTCTTCCACCAAGTCTGTGCTTTTGGTTACATGGCACACACGCATGTCAGCCAGTGACCCATTTTCAAAGTCAGTCGCACGCTGGGCAAGATCTAATTCACGATTTCAACGTGTTGAATTGTCATAGTGGTACCATGGTGACACCAATGGAATGCTTGCTTGCTCATACTGTGTGTCACATCTGTCGTCTTTCTTGACACTTTCCTTTTCTCGCGTTAGAGAAAATATGGGGATTTGGCGAAAAGGGGGACTTGCCTGTTGTTGCTGTTGTTGTTGCTGTTCTTGTTGCTGTTGTTTGGATCCTGTGTGGGCTTCGGCCCTCATCGCATCACGTCGTAGCTGGCTGGGGGGCTTGCGACGAAACTGTTGGTTACTGGTTGAGTGAGCGGTAATGGCGGCTGTGCTGCTACTGGGCAGTCGAAAAACAACGAATGTCTTGCTACCTTCAGAGGCAACTTTCCAGGAAGTTAGCCGAGTTTCTGTAAGCAGCGCCTCTAGCATGGCTTTTACTGCAGTTGGAAGTCCGACAACAGACATTTTGGTGGAGAATTTCAAGGTGGAGAGATCACAGCAGTGAAAAATCCGCCCTGCTAGGTCTCGTGTCGTCCCGCGAGACGAGTGAAAAAAAAGAGAGAGGGAGAGCGAGAGAGACAGACAGACAGGCAGACAGACAGACACAGACAGACAGACAGACAGACAGACAGGGAAAGAGAGACATGCAGACACATTGGCAGGCAGGCAAGACAGGCAGACAGACAGGTAACCTATGATAGGCCTTTTCAAAGACACCTTAAAGGTATTATATCTAACCAGAAAACTGTCTCAAATCGCCCCAAAAGCTACATGCAGTTCATGTGGGGGGTTGTAATTATGTGACCACACACTAAGAATACCTTAAAATAAACGTTTGATTGCTGGGTTACTCAAATTGAAAACGGCTGTGTTTTGAGTTGGAATCCCAGACTGTAATTCTCATTGTGGCGTTCTTTGCGCCAGTCATAATTTCCGTCCCACCTTTTGACCCTGAGAATTTCATGCGCTATTCCTAAAAATACAGATTTTAAATGGAGCCGAGAGCGACAGAGTTCGTTTTGGAAGTTGAGTAGATAACATTTCTTTTATGAATGTTCTGCTATACATCCAATTTGGGAAAGAATAACCAATAAGGTATTTCAGCAGTATAATGTTAATATAAAAATTGATGTTCAAACAGCACTGTTAGGATACATGAAAACACCTGGTATGTCAAACAATTTAGTAAACTATATCAATTTACTTATTATTGTGGCAAAAATGTGTGTGGGAAAATTTAAATACGGGAAACCAATAGAAATTGTGTGCATGTTTAATTCAGAGTTAGATTTGCGACACATATAGACTGAGAATAATGGTAATTGTAAAATATTTTAATAAAATTGTCCATTGTTGGTATTTGTCCATGATAGAGGTGAAAAGATTAGGGCAAAAGAAGTAAATGGGTTGTTTTTTTGTTGTTTTGTCAAACCCTATCTTTAAGCTGTTGATTTAAAAATGTAAGAAAAAAGAAAGAGGGAGAAGGGAAAAAAAAAAGAAAAAAGAGGAAACTGAGCTGAACATTAGGAATAAATTTATGTTATGATTATTTTTATTTATTTATTTATTTAAACATATTAGTTTACTGATAAAGTTTGTTGATTTAAAAAATGTACACATTTGACAGAGAAAAGAAAAGACCTATGAAGAAGGTTTGCTCCAAGCCACACACCAAAAAAAAAAAAAAAAAAAAAAAGGCAAAAAATAATTGTAGTAGCAAACCTGCATGCAGCTGAGGTTTAAAAAAAAAAAAAAAAAAAAAAAAGGAAGTTGAGTAGATGATAACACACACGAGGCAGGTCTTAGAATTAGTGTTTGAGCGTTCTAGTGTTCAAATCTGAATGCAATGTTTGGTAGTCATTGCAATCAATCAATCAATATGAGGCTTATATCGCGCGTATTCCGTGGGTACAGTTCTAAGCGCAGGGACTTATTTTTATTTTATTTTGCAATTTATATCGCGCACATATTTGAGGCGCAAGGATTTATTTATGCTGAGATGCTGAGATTATTTTTACACAATACATCACGCATTCACATCGGCCAGCAGATCGCAGCCATTTCGGCGCATATCCTACTTTTCACGACCTATTATTCCAAGTCACACGGGTATTTTGGTGGACATTTTTATCTGTGCCTATACAATTTTGCCAGGAAAGACCCTTTTGTCAATCGTGGGATCTTTAACGTGCACATGCACCCCAATGTAGTGTACACGAAGGGACCTCGGTTTTTCGTCTCATCCGAAAGACTAGCACTTGAACCCACCACCTAGGTTAGGAAAGGGGGGAGAAAATTGCTGACGCCCTGACCCAGGGTCGAACTCGCAACCTCTCGCTTCCGAGCGCAAGTGCGTTACCACTCGGCCACCCAGACAATTTAGAAACACATTGCAGACCGTGATATTCTCCAACACAGATTGTGTTTCAGTATTTCTGCAATGGGAAGCGCTTTAGCTCTGTATGGCACGACATAATTATGCATGCGTAGGCTAGACTGTGGGTTTGACTTCCTCAATCCAACTGTCTTAATCTGTGCTGACGAATGGGTATGTATGAAATTTAAATAAATAATGATGACGACCGGAAGTCCGGACTCCTAACAGGAGAGCTGGGTAAAGCAAACCGCTTGCTGTTTAAAATTAATTTAATTATTTGGAATAGTTTCGGAGCAGTTTTGAGCAAATCTTATCATGTGTTTCTAAATTACAGTACAGCGAATGTCCCTTGAACCTGTTAAAGTCCAAATCGTCAGAAAACATCCAAAATGACGCCTTCGGTATGTCACAATCCGATGGGAGGATTTTCACGTGTCCGGCTCTTTCAAGATTGAATCTCGAATTTTGTTAATGTTGTCTAGGGTATGATTATTTGGCGGCTGTTCGCTTTTATAGTTAGTGATATGCGTGGTTTCTTTTAACTTAATTGAACGATAGACAGACTCAAAAGTATCGACAGAAAGAATAAACACTGGAAGCAACTGGACGAACACAACTACAATGAGTGAAAAACGGCTTTAATTTTGGTTACTCATCTTCATGCATCGACGTACTCGGCACTACAGGTCAAGGATCAGGTGTGAGAGGTTTGATCTTGCCGAAATGAGCGACTGTAAGCTCTCGGAGTGTTTATACACGGCGTCGGTGATGAAGATGATGTCTTTAAAGTTTAATGTCTTGACGATGAGTTCAACGGTGATGATGATGTCCTTGATGATGTGACGAACGATGTTGAGGATGCTCTTGATGTCTTCGACGATGAAGTGAATGACGATGATGATGCCCTGGATATCTCGGCGATGGGGTGAACGGTGATATCAGTTCTTTAACACGGTTCCATCTCTCTCTCAGTTGGCGTCCGATTCATCTCCAGCTTGCATCTACACGAGCGTCTAACCAGCATCTAAACAGCATCTAAACAGCATCTAAACCTGTCGATCAAAGTGAAAACAACATGTTATCATCAGCTTTATGAGCCTAACATCTATCTAATCATTCTGACCGTTACTTACAACCAATGGAATTTTGGATTTCGTCCAACTGCTTCGCCTTTGAAACACACAAAACAGATGAACGTAGGGATGAAAATGTGCCGCTCTACTTCTGAAATGAAGAACGATATTATTACTTCCCTTTTTCCTACTTTAGCAGTTTCTTACCTGCATAATTCAGGTTTGTGATGAAAACATAACTCCCGAAAAAAAACTTGAATTGTTCTCCAAAATGGAACGAGAATCAACTGATCTTGGTGAATGGACTCAAAGTAAAACTCTACGCTACGAATATAGGCCTTCGCACGTGTCTCAAAACAATTCAATAAAACAACTCTTCCATACATCTTTTAACGCGAAGTACAAAAGACAAATATCTCAAGTCTTTATTGATAGAAATCATCGTATGAATTTGCAAATCTAATAATCTTTCATACGGTGTAGGCGTAGAGATCTATCATAACCATTTCCAACCTCGTGTTTTCCTCTGTGTCATTCTTCCTTTTTGACGTCACGCTTTTGACGTCATCTCTCTTTACGGCGTTCCGTCTCGCAAGGAAATGACTTAAGGGTGTCACCCATGGAAATAAAATCCAATGTTACTATAATGCGTAACACACGCCCTTGGAAAGGAAGATTTTATATAATCTATGAACATGCATAATAGTTACATTAATACTACATGTGTATAACATTCTACTAATTGTTTCCGTGGATCTATGATCAGAATTCCCTTCACAATCAGGTAGTATCTCTGAGTTGTGACGACCATTGCCATGGTCTCCCTCAGTTCATGGTAGCACGGCTGAGGTAGTCTGCTCCAATGTTGTCTTTGCCGGGAATGATCTTCACGGTGAAGACGTACGGTTGAAGTTGCAGTGCCCAGCGCATCAGTCTGGCATTGGTTGGTTTCATCCGCTGTAGATACTGAAGAGGTTGATGGTCCGTCTCCAGTATGAAATGTCTTCCGTAGAGATAACGCTCAAATTTCTGGATTCCCCAGACGGTCGCTAAGCATTCTTTCTCTACGGTGGCATATTTCTGTTCTGTCTCTGACAGCTTCTTGCTGGCATACGCGATCGGCTGCAGACCTTCTCCCTTGTCTTGAAGTAGAACAGCTCCCATTCCTTTGTCTGAAGCATCAGTTCTGAGGATGTATGGGAGTGTATGGTCTGGCATCTGGATGATCGGTTGTTCAGCTAGCTTGGCTTTCAGTGTGTCGAACGCCACCTGACAGGCAGGAGTCCACTTGACCTTTTCCGGTTCTTGCTTTTTGGTCTTGTCTGTCAGTGGTTCAGCGTTGTTCTTGATGACTTTATTTGCTTCTCTGAAATCATTGCAGAAACGCACTGCTTTGCCCTGTGCTTTCTTCACGATCACTATTGGAGCGTTGTAGGGTGAAGTGGCTGGTTCGATAACCTTCAAATCCAACATCTCCTTCACTTCACGTTCCACCACGTCCACTAACGCATGAGGTATGGGTCGTGGTTTCACGTACACAGGTCGATCATCAGTCATCTTGATGTTGCAGATTTCTAGAGTCGTAGCTTTTGGTACATCAGTCAACGATGCGCTGAATTCTGTACATGCGTCTCTGACTTCACGTTGTTGTCTTGCCGTCAATGTGTCAGCTACATGTACATCTTTCTCATTCTCGGTACGTTTTGTAGACGGAATGAGTATGCTGGGATCAGGTCCCATGTTGGCGAATATTTCGTCATCTTGTTCTTCTAGATCTTCAACGACTATCGCGCTCTGTTCCACCACTTCTTCTGGAAGTTTCTCTGGTTCAGCGATCATTTCTCGTTCATGGTACTCTCGCAAAAGGTTGATGTGATAGACACGAGTCTGGCGACCCACTTTGATCTTGTAATCAAATGAGTTGATCTTCTCCTCGATCACGTATGGTCCCTTCCATGCAAGTTCTAGCTTGTTGTGTTTCGTTGGCAGTAGAAGCAAAACTCTGGTGCCGACAATGAGTTCTCTCTTCTTCGTCTTCTTGTCGTAGAAGTGAGCTTGTCGTATTGCTGACTTGGCGAGATGGTCGCGGGCGATCTTGCACGTTTCTTCAATGCGATTTCGCAGATCAATAACATGTTCAGCCGTCGTGCGTATCTCGTCGTTGCTTTCTTCTTCCGTCCACAGTTGACGCAATACTTGCATTGGTCCACGCACTGTCCGCCCATACAGAAGTTCGAAAGGAGAAAATCCAAGCGAATCTTGGGGAACTTCTCGGTATGCGAACAGTAGTGCTGGCAAGTACTGGTCCCACTTGGTCGGTTGTTCAAAAGTCATCTTCTTGAGCATCGCTTTCAAAGTTCCATTGAAACGTTCTACAACACCATTGCATTGAGGATGCCAAGGTGAAGTTGTCAATCCCTTGATTGCGAGCAGTTGGTTGACTTGAGTCATCAACTCGCTGGTGAACTGCGCTCCGTTGTCGGTCAATACTTCTTCTGGAAGTCCCAATCTTGTCCAGAATGTCCATAGCGCGTCAGCCACGGTTTCTGCCTTTATGTCTTTGAGAGCAACAGCTTCAGGATATCTGGTCGCGAAATCCACCATCACTAGGATATACTGCTTCTTTGTCTCAGACATGGGTTTGATTGGTCCTACTATGTCAACGGCTACACGCTTGAACGGAGTTTCAATCAGAGGCATCTTTCCCAGAGGTACCTTCCTCGTCCGTCCTTTTGGCATAGTACGTTGGCACACGTCACAAGAACTGCAGTAGCGTTTGATGTCACCCACGATCCCCGGCCAAAAAAAATCTTGCCAAATCCGTTCTCTTGATTTCTTCTGTCCGAGATGGCCCGACATCGCCGTATCGTGTCCGGTGGACAATACCTTTGCTCGCATCTTGTGAGGTACTACTACTTGTCGGTGGTCCTTTCCTTGCTTGTCACTGTATTGGCGATATAACACGTCCTTGTCATAGATGAACTGAACTCGCCCTCGAGTTACATTCGTTCGTGCCAACACATGTAATTTCTCAAGGCTTTTGTCGTCTTGCTGTTCTCTCTTTAGATCAGCAACGGTGAAGATCTTTCCTTCCATAGGAAAACTGGGAATTGACGCATTCCCCTCCTCTTCACGTTTTTCTTGTCCTCGGGTAACGGCTGTTGCAGTGGTTTCAGGGATTACGGTCTCACGGACTGGATATACAGGTGTCTCGATTTTCTCCGATCCTACACCCATCGAGTTTCCAATCAACACAGGATGGACAGGATTCTCCATGACGCTAACTTCGGTTTCTCCCACGAAGTACGGCGTGTCCATGTAAACGTGTGCGACCGATAATTTCTCTTTCACTGATTTCTTCGCCAAAGACGTTTCTTTTGTGCGCGTAGTAATCTTGCTAGCTGGTACTAGTTTGGAATCAACAATCGTAGAGGTGCTTCCGGTGTCGCGGAAAGCAGTGACTACCTGGCCTTCAACTACGATTTGGGACAGTTTGGTGAATTTCTTGTGAACACATTTGTCGCACAGTTGATCATGTGTCGCATTCCCCTCGACGTCATTCTCGTCTTGAAATGCGGCACTGGCTGATTCATCTTTCGGAGGCTGGCGACAATCCTTCTTGAAATGGCCCAATTTTCCACATCTGAAACATTTGACGCTGGTTCTGCTTTTATTTCCTTCGTCCTTGTCCTTGTTTGTGGAATTCGTCCCGTGTGCTGCCTTGTGTCCTCTCTCTTCAGGTTTCTTCCCATGTCTACGGCTTTCTTTGGGTCGGTTTTCTTCGTAGAGATTTACGGTGTCGATCACGTCATCAATGCTGTTTGGTTTTCTATCCTTCACGTACGTGACGAGTTCAGTAGGCATGCTTTCATACACTTGTTCCGTCAGTATGAGGTCTTTGAAATCATCGAAACTTTCTCCGATATTGGACATTTCAACCCAGCGATCGAGGAACAAGGAAATCTGAGTAATGAACTCTTTGTACGAGTCAGCGTTTTCTTTCCGTGTGTTTCTGAATCTTTGTCTGTATGTTTCCGCGGTAATCTGAAATCTTTCCAGCAAAGTCTTTCGGAGCAATGCGTAGTCGCGTGCATCAGCGACTTTCATCTTGGTGTAAGCAGTGCGTGCTTTACCTTTTAGCAGTGCGGACAAACGTACAGACCAAGTGTTAGGGTCCCAGTGTGATGCTTCAGCATGACGTTCAAATTGCAGAAGGAACGCTTCTACATCGTCTTTGTCTTCGAGGAATGGTAACTTCGGTTGGTAGTTATCGGTATCGCGAGGTCTATGATTTCTGTGATTGTTATTGTTCTGATTTCCTTCTTCTTCATCGCCTCCGCGATCGCGTGAGTTTGTTGCGCGAGCTAATTCGACCTGAATCCTCAACTCCTCGAGTCGAGTTTGTTGCTCGCGTTCTTCTCTTTCACGTTCAACACGGTCGGCACGTTCACGTTCACGTTCAGCGTCGGCACGTTCACGTTCACGTTCAGCGTCGGCACGTTCACGTTCACGTTCAGCGTCGGCGCGTTTACGTTCAGCATCGGCAATTTCCGCACGTTCAGCACGTTCACGTGCACGCTCCGCACGTTCACCATTCTCACGCTCACATTCCAGAACAAAATCACGCAACTCAGATCCCTCCAAACCAAGTAACTTCCCTTTATCCATCAAAATCCTCGTCGCTTCCAGGGCTGCATCCACTGAAGTATCCATCTTACCTGTCTGGCTTTCTACGTCAGTCTCACCACACGCCTTCACTCCAAATTTGAGGACGTGCGAAGTTTCTATATCGGGTACTGTGCATGGAATTTATCTCATCACAGACTATCTCGAACCTACTTCGCATTTATGGAAAAAATCAGTTATTACAAACTGTAACTGAACAATGTTACTGTCAACTCGTAACCATTCGTTCTGTGACCTAGAGTGGTCAATACAACTGCGGCTCGACTCCCAGTATTATCACTCTAGTCTATCACCATACGTAATCCAACGTATATAAAGATCCCACGGTTTCTATCTAGAAAATTTCTTAGAACTAATTGAAGTAGCTAATTTCAACACTAAGAAAGTATCCGCGATCTTCAATATTATGAATAGTTTATTAGCTAGATACTCAGACTCTGTCCATTGAATCTGTCACCACAAATAGTCAAATGACTTTTCCCATGTGCGTGAACGTAAATAAACTAGTTCAAAATGTTTTTGCGAAATATCTCCATTTCGACTTCCTTTTTGTTTCGTTGGTTCTACTTAGAAAGGAATTTGAGCCGTTCCCCAACAGAATGTTGCCAACTAATCCTACCTGCTAGAACTAGATCTACAGGTAGATGAAAGTGATCTAACTTTCACTTTCCAGTTTTGTTTTTTTCCTCGAGAGTTACGTTTTGTTTTTACCTTCAGTAAGGTTGTGTTATTTAGTTTACCTTCATTAAGGATGTGATCTACAGTGAGTTTTTACCCATACTACACTATAGTTTTCCTTTAAATAAATACACAAATAAACCATATACTAATTACTTAACTAATGAATGATCAATGAATACACACAAACCACACAAGACAATTTCTTCACATGTATCTAAACGAAATAGCCTATCCCGGACGAGGCAACCAATATGTCACAATCCGATGGGAGGATTTTCACGTGTCCGGCTCTTTCAAGATTGAATCTCGAATTTTGTTAATGTTGTCTAGGGTATGATTATTTGGCGGCTGTTCGCTTTTATAGTTAGTGATATGCGTGGTTTCTTTTAACTTAATTGAACGATAGACAGACTCAAAAGTATCGACAGAAAGAATAAACACTGGAAGCAACTGGACGAACACAACTACAATGAGTGAAAAACGGCTTTAATTTTGGTTACTCATCTTCATGCATCGACGTACTCGGCACTACAGGTCAAGGATCAGGTGTGAGAGGTTTGATCTTGCCGAAATGAGCGACTGTAAGCTCTCGGAGTGTTTATACACGGCGTCGGTGATGAAGATGATGTCTTTAAAGTTTAATGTCTTGACGATGAGTTCAACGGTGATGATGATGTCCTTGATGATGTGACGAACGATGTTGAGGATGCCCTTGATGTCTTCGACGATGAGGTGAATGACGATGATGATGCCCTGGATATCTCGGCGATGGGGTGAACGGTGATATCAGTTCTTTAACACGGTTCCATCTCTCTCTCAGTTGGCGTCCGATTCATCTCCAGCTTGCATCTACACGAGCGTCTAACCAGCATCTAAACAGCATCTAAACAGCATCTAAACCTGTCGATCAAAGTGAAAACAACATGTTATCATCAGCTTTATGAGCCTAACATCTATCTAATCATTCTGACCGTTACTTACAACCAATGGAATTTTGGATTTCGTCCAACTGCTTCGCCTTTGAAACACACAAAACAGATGAACGTAGGGATGAAAATGTGCCGCTCTACTTCTGAAATGAAGAACGATATTATTACTTCCCTTTTTCCTACTTTAGCAGTTTCTTACCTGCATAATTCAGGTTTGTGATGAAAACATAACTCCCGAAAAAAAACTTGAATTGTTCTCCAAAATGGAACGAGAATCAACTGATCTTGGTGAATGGACTCAAAGTAAAACTCTACGCTACGAATATAGGCCTTCGCACGTGTCTCAAAACAATTCAATAAAACAACTCTTCCATACATCTTTTAACGCGAAGTACAAAAGACAAATATCTCAAGTCTTTATTGATAGAAATCATCGTATGAATTTGCAAATCTAATAATCTTTCATACGGTGTAGGCGTAGAGATCTATCATAACCATTTCCAACCTCGTGTTTTCCTCTGTGTCATTCTTCCTTTTTGACGTCACGCTTTTGACGTCATCTCTCTTTACGGCGTTCCGTCTCGCAAGGAAATGACTTAAGGGTGTCACCCATGGAAATAAAATCCAATGTTACTATAATGCGTAACACGGTATACAATTGTTTTTTACAGATGCAGAAAACGTGGCTTACGGAAAACAAGCGAACATCAGTTCCCGATACTCATATAATGGGATCCCAACGGGACCAGCCTGTGCAGCGGTTAACGGCAGGACTGACCCCGTCATGAAATATGTTAATCAGGTCGGAACTAACTGTGTGCACACTAATGACAACAACCCATGGTGGCAGGTGGACCTGGGGCAGAGCTACACCGTCACCGAAATCATCTTCTACAGTCGGGAGAGAGGTAAGTTAATTACACTTAAATGCAATTGGTTTAATTCAACTTGAGTTAAATTAAACTGTTAAACTGGTCAGAAACACATATGTATTTCAAGATCTGACTTTCTACTGCTCAAGAATGTGTTTCTTGGATTTGAGAAATATTTGGGTATGACGTCACATGTTCTTAACCACGTCTATCACCAAAAAAGACGTTGTTTGATGGCATGATATTCACTTTCAACCGCTGACACGGTGCCACAAACTAAACCATTAATTAGTTTGACATCAGAAATTTGTCAAACAGCTACCTGTGTAGTTTGCTGGATCTCAAAACTTTTAGATTCAACTAAAAAAAACACCATTATTGAGCATGTGTTCTGACAGCATTTTCACATTTGATATTGCTGCCTGATTTGGACATATGCCTCTAAAACAAGTTGGCACATCCTCTTTTTTGGGGTGTTTAGCATACATACATCAGCACGCGCACACACTTTTAAGAGTAGAACAACTTCGCAACAACACTCGATCAACTATAGTAGAACAGTAGTAGCAAAAATACCGCGATTTGTATAAATAAAACAATAAAAACACTTTTACAGTAAACGATTTTTGCTAATTTTGCAACCTACTCAAATTAGTCCCAAAATATTTCAACTACAAACTCCGGAGAAGTTTACTGATGATATATGGCAGCTGTTCATCGTCTGAAACCACTTACTATTACCATACATTCTGCTGCTTATGCACCTTCCTGTGTAGTTTTCTGGATTTCAGTACCTGTAGATAAACAAATAAAATAACCCACTAAGAAGCTGGTGTTCTGGTAGCATTTTCAAATTTGACATTCCTGCCTGGTTTGGAAATCTGCCTCTAAAAAAAGTTGGCACCATTTATTTTTGTCAACACGAAGACCAAATCGAAGGAAGAAGGTAAAATCAGCTTGTTGATATTACCAGCAGTTGTATTTTCAATGTAGAAATAGGATCTAATTTTTTGACGAGAAAAGTATCAATACCGACGGGTTGCGGGAACATGTGTCCGTGAACCTATCTTTTTTTTCATTTCGCAATTAAAATTGAGGAGAAATGACGAAGTTTATAACAATAATATAATATGTATTTCAGGAGACCTCGAGAAGATTGAGGGCGGAAGAGGGAGGGGGGAGGGGGGAAAGAGGAACAGCAATACCCGATCGAAACTATTTTGGAAAAGCAGCAGCCAACAACATTCTGGTTAGAACAGTTTCTTCAGTTATCACTCACTCTGCGACGAACTAAACGGACTCTCAGTCCGGAAAATGTGTCATATCTCTACGTTCTGTACGGACGTTTCAGTCGTCTGGGAAGTAGAACACCTTTTCCCTGGTGTATTATCCAGGAACTTATGTTCCTAGGACTCAAAGTCTAGTCCGCCGGACTTTCAAACAACCAGACTCTTCATCCCTTCACACCGGAAATAACTCTGTCAGTAAAAGCCCCTTTACATAGGCCAAGCTCTTTGCAACATCCGGAGCAGGTTCCACAATTCCAATCGGCTTTATCCTGTGATCGGGACGAACAACTAACTCTATCATGTGTGCTATGCAGCGTGCGCTAAATATGATTTCGTTCGTAAATATAAACATCGGAGCCACACATCGCCACAGATGGCTTGTTGATCATTGGAAGTGTACATAAGCGCGCATGTTTTTTTCCCTCCTAAACTAAAGTGACCATGCACAAGCCAAACCCACGTGACCTCGATCAAAACACGTTCCGAGCGATCACAACGTGCAAGCGATCTTGCATTTCCGCAACAAATTGTGAACTCCAATGAAGTCGATCGTGAACGCTGATTTTTGAAAGAAACGTGTATCATACATATACATACTGAGCGTGCGCTGCATAACATACAAAACAGTGTTAGTTGTCCGTCCCGATCTCAGGATAAAGCCGATCGGATGGTTTGAACAGTTTGGCCGAGGTAAAGAGGCTCTTACTCTTGCAGGCCGCTGCAAATCGATTCGGTCAACGTGCTTCCCAAAACCCTCGCTAGAGATTGGCTCCTCCAATATTTGTCCGAGTTTTGCAAGAACGGGTCACTCTTCCACAACAAACACAAACCCGACGGAGTTATTTAAAAAAAAATTCGTCCATTTACGTTCGTTGTGATCGTCTTCCGTCGATTCAACGACTTGAAATGATACTAATTGCAAACGGATATATGAGCGATCTTCCACGCAGGGTCAATTGTGCTTTTCCTTCAGAATGTGTGTAAGCGGAGATGAAATAGAAACAAGTCGCATGAAGCAAAATTAATACATTTAGCCAATCTGTCAAAATTACAGAATGATACTGAACGCACTGCATTCCCAGAAGACAATTTGCGGATACCCCGCGACCGAGATTGAAAGCGCTGAAACAGTATGATTCACGTGGAAAACGTAGCTGATCGCTCGAAGTGACAAGCCAGCATAGCGCAGTGGCGTACAGCAGCTGCTCTTCTTCATAGGAATGCGCATTTGTCTTTATTCTGTTTAACTTTCTCAGCTTCTTTTTAAACAAAGCAACATATCTGGGTTTTTTAATCAGGAAATGATACAGAATAAGGTGAAATGCTGTATCGGTTCTTAATATTTCATCTTTTATTATATTCTTTTAATGTTCAATGGACAAACTCATGCATCATTTGTTAGGCTTCCAATCTGAACTGCAATCCCACAGTCCGGGCTTCGTCAAAGATTTCTTGACCAAAATGTCAATAAATTAAAAAAAATGACGCCACAACAGAACGACCTCAATTTTTGACAAAAAGAGCCGGATATAACGTCATCACAACATGTATTAAACAAGTCGCGTAAGGCGAAAATACAACATTTAGTCAAGTAGCTGTCGA
>NW_027127093.1:155294-165294 GCF_037325665.1 Littorina saxatilis
CAGAACACGTTATTTACTGTCTGTCTCTGAAAACCTTGAATTCTCACGACCGCCCGGCACTATTGACGGTCATTTCTTACCAAATGTTAAGCAGATTCATGTTTAAAATAACAACATTCAATGACTGTGTCTGATCAATGCCAGTGTTTTTTTTCAATCCTTGAATGCACTGCATTGTGAATGTTGTGGTCAAGTGAGAGTTTTATAGACATCGCCGTACGTTTTTCAACACTTTGATGACGTCAGACAGCAGATTGAAAACGTTCCAACTTGGAAAGACAGCCAGTCACGATCATATAATCGTAGGGAATCAATAGTTGCTTTGTTTGTTTACTTTCAAGTGCTTTTAAAAGTTTGATTTTTGTCATGGTTATTGTTGCATATGTGCGTGCGTGCGTGCGTGCGCGCGCGCGTGTCAGTGTGGATGAATATAGGGTAAGTGTATCCAATTCTGACCGACTTCGGGGGTACCTAAATCCGACCGATTTTCCAAGTCACTTTAATGATGAGGTTCATACGTCATCCCAACAGAAAGAATGTCATTCATACAAGGGCCATTCATGAACCGGTTGATGACGCGAAGTCACGAACCAATCGTTTCGTCACGAGAGTTAATTGTGTCATATGCACCGCAGGTTGTCTAATACTTGGCGTCATTTTTACATTTAGTCAAGTTTTGACTAAATGTTTTAACATAGAGGGGGAATCGAGACGAGGGTCGTGGTGTGTGTGTGTGTCTGTCTGTCTGTCTGTCTGTCTGTCTGTCTGTCTGTCTGTCTGTCTGTGTGTGTAGAGCGATACAGAGTAAACTACTGGACCGATCTTTATTAAATTTTACATGAGAGTTCCTGGGTATGATATCCCCAGAGATCTTTTAATTTTTTCGATAAATGTCTTTGATGACGTCATATCCGGCTTTTTGTAAAAGTTGAGGCGGCACTGTCACACCCTCATTTTTCAATAAAATTGATTGAAATTTTGACCAAGCAATCTTCGACGAAGGCCGGACTTTGCTGTTGCATTTCACTTTTGAGGCTTAAAAATTGATTGATGAATTTGGTCATTAAAAATCTGAAACTTGTAATTACATTTTTTTGTTTTTTAAATGATTCAAAATTACGTTTATCTTATTCTTCATCATTTTCTGATTCCAAAAACATATAAATATGTTATATTCGGATTAAAAACAAGCTCTGAAAATTAAAAATATAAAAATTATGATTAAAATAAAATTTCCGAAATCGATTTAAAAACAATTTCATCTTATTTCTTGGTTGTTGTTAACCACCTTTTCACCATTGGCTAAGGTTACCTCTTCCTCTCTGATTCTTGTGCCAATTAAGGTTCAGTCTGCAGTGGATATACTGGGACAGCGTCCAGGTACTATGCCACAGTTCAGTCTGTAGTAGATATACTGACACAGCGTCCAATTACTATGCCACAGTTCAGCCTGTAGTGGATATATACTGGGACAGCGTCCAGGTACTATATCACAGTTCAGTCTGTAGTGGATATACTGGGACAACGTCAAGGTACTATGCCACAGTTCAGTCTGTAGTGGATATATTGGGACAGCGTCCAGGTACTATGCCACAGTTCAGTCTGTAGTGGATATACTGGGACTGCGTCCAGGTACTATGCCACAGTTCAATCTGCAGTGGATATACTGGGACTGCATCCAGGTACTATGCCACAGTGCAGTCTGTATTGGATATACTAGGACTGCGTTAAGGTACTCTGCCACAGTCTTTGAGGACGTCTTTTCCGTTTTTGTGATAGTTGGGGCGGAACTGTCAAGTAATCTTTGACTCAGTCGGGACTTTGATATTGCATTAGAGCTAGGTAGCTTGAAAATAAGCGAATAAGTTCGCTCAATAAAATTGTCATCAATAACAAATATTTCATAATAGATTCAAACATTACTGCATTGTATTTCTTATCTTTTTCTGATTTAAAATATATATACATATGTATTGTTTACTTTAAAAACGCGTTCAGAATTAAAGAAAACAGGTTGAGTATGCTTCGCGGAGACGAGTGTGACCCGTGACGGTTTTCGGGTATGGTTAACCGAGACTATCTGAATTTAGTCTCGCCGATGACTGTTTTTTTGAGTTTATCCTTTAATTTGATGCCTATAGATTGACTAAAGGTTTATATATCGCTTCACGCGACTTGTTTTACATTTCGTCAAGTTATGTAAGTTCAGAATTGTATTATTAAATTTGTTACATAACATTCTAAAAATTGCAAATAATAATAACACTTTTGATTACAGATTCAAAAGTCATTGCATTGTATCCTTTCGATTTCCTGGATCCCAATGTATAAACAGATATGTTATGCTTAGTGTGAAAATCTGCTCAAATGAGAAAAATCGCCTTTTTTGTTCATATGCATCGCGGAGGCAACCCGTCTCGGTCTTCTGGTTTCGGCTAGCCAAATCTCACTAGCATTGTTAATGACTCGTCCCTGGTTCCAATGATGATCTTTTAGTTTCAAACCAACTTAATGTTTTATTATCGCTTCACATGACTTGTTCGGTATTTTTTTCGCTGTCATGATGTCACCATTTAGAGGGTAGGGTTACATTTTCAGGTATTTATTTCTAAGAATATTCAACTTTTTTTCCAAGATCGTTTTTTTTTATTGGTGAATGATTCTACTTTAACAAAAAAAAGAGAAATGGAGTGCAATTAACATTGTTACTTTTTGAAGGTATGCTCATGACGTGCATCACAGCGAAATAGCAGTTCAGAAGAACGGAATTCCCATAATTAGTCCTTATTTGCTGCTTTTTTCACTGAGCTCGGAAATGATATTTTGCTTGCATTGTTATTGCTTAATTTATTAAAGCCTCTGGACAATATTCTTTGAATAAATGGTTATCCAATTCTGTTTAAGTCTATCCCTTTGTTTGATAGAGTACTGTAACAAGATATCACATTATGTCGACAAGAATGCGTCTGCATACAAGTTTTTGTCTTGATTTCATCCAGGAGGATGTAAGGCTTTAATAAAAACATTATTTCAAAGGTCTCTGTCAAGATTGATTTTGTTGAAAAAAAAGGAAGTCCGTGATTGAAGATTGTGAAACCTGCCTATATAGCAGTAATAGAAACAGGATTTGGTTTTAGTGTTCTTGATTTGCCCTTTTCTGAATATGCAGGTCATGATCAGAGAAGCACGTGATCTCATCATTGCAGATCATGTCATAACTATCAACGATCAACCCAGCGACAAAGAAGGTATTGAGAAAACAACAACAATGCATTGAAAGCAATACATTGGGTTAGGGAATACTAGCTAGACAAGTCGCGTAAGGCGAAAAGAAAACATTTAGTCAAGCTGTCGAACTCGCAGAATGAAACTGAACGCACTGCATTTTTTCAGCAAGACCGTATACTCGTAGCATCGTCAGTCCATCGCTCGTGGCAATGGCAGTGAAACTTGACTGACAATCCAGAATAGCGCGGTAGTAGTTGCGCTCAGCAGGATAGCACGCATTTCTGTATCTCTATTCTTTTTAACTTTCTGAGCTTGTTTTTAATCCAAACAAATTATATCTATATGTTTTTTGAATCAGGAACCGACAAGAAATAAGATACATTTTTTAAATCGATTTCGGAAATGTAATTTACTACGTACACACTAAACTTACATATGTGGCCCAAGTGTGCAAATACGCTTTATCTAATGCATTCTCTTTGGTCGCGTGAGTATTCCTCATTAAACGTCTCGTATTTCAGACAATAGTGATCGTATGGATGTTTAATTAAACGTTTCTTTGGTAGTTGAATTTCGTTCTGCATTGAACGGATGGACCTGACACCACTGCGGCACGTAAAAATAGCGCGGTCATTCTTCCAGAAGTGCTGATGACTGATTGCATCTAAAAACGCACACGACTGGGTAGCTGCCAGCTTTCCACTGGGAGGAATTAATCGACCCAGAATGCATAGCGATGGGACAAAAAAAGTCATGAAAACATGGTTTAGTGACAATAAAGTTTTATTTCAGTCTTGTATTTAACAACTGTTATCTTAGACGCAGCAGATACTATTCAAGCAATGTAAGTAATAGTAAATAAGTTTGTTTAATAATACTGCACGTTTACCTTGGTTTTGTAAAACAGATTCAGTAAGTCAACTGACGAAACTACCTTCGGGTGACCTGCTCATCTCTACGGCAAAAAACGTGACCTTGACTCAACGCCACACTGTAATTACGGTTCAAGGCCATCTCCCAGTTAAGATGCACGTGGCAACTGATCTGGAAGAGATTGGTTCCGGTAAGTATCAGTTCCGATAAGCATAGTGTTATACACAAACCAGACTGCACACATTAATTCTGAAAAAAGGAAAGGGAAAAAAGCCTACATTACTTGCGCAGGCTTTAAATCTTTCGAACACTGGTTAGTTAATCGTGTGGTCAAGTCCGGAAGAAAATGGTAAAGCATGATTGTTTTTTGTTCAAACTCAGTTAGCGCCTTGTAACATTCTTTGATTACTGATGTCCGACACGGGCATAAATTATAAATTTCTCCGTTGAATTGCTGCGAAACAAAATTGAGGCATTGATTTGCAATTTATTTCAATGATTTCAATGATTTCAGTCGGTGATAGAGTGATGGTCCTGAAATCAGACTGGGGTGAAGAGAAGGAATCCGCGCTAAACGGAAAGGAAGGGAGCACAGTAATACGCGCTGCTGAAAGAGAGGTCATCGTGACCAAGTTTCTCACAGAGCACACAGAAGAACTCTACACTGATGTGATAAAAGAACTGCAAAAAGAAAACATACCCGAGGAACTACTGAATACATTATTCCACCGATTCCATCTTCGACGGTCTGCTTAATCTCACAAAACGCGTGGAATTTCTAATGGAAGTTGATGCCAGCCACCTGCACGACGTCTTGAAACAGGAACCGGAAGTGCATAAAGTCCTGTCACAACTGGTGCCCCCACAGCGTCGACCGGAAGTGACGTGGGCTGCATTCTCTCATCTCCCTGTGCAGTGTACTGAAGAACAACAGACCGGAGCAGAAGTGGCCAGAAGGCGTTACACCGGTAAGCAGTTTTACACAGACAGACATGACAGACAGACATGACAGACAGACACACACACACACACACACACACACACGCGCGCGCGCGTGCACGCACGTACGCACGCACGCACGCACGCACGCACACACACACACACACACACACACACTCGCAAACAGGAACGCCTACTTTCTTTTTAAAGTTTTAGGTCAATGAGCAACATAACTTCACTTTTCTAGCTGTGGATAATGTTTGATTACCAATGAATCGATCTTTCTTCAATATTTTACTTGTTTTTTTTTCCATTTCTTTTTCCTATTCCCTTTTTTGTAATACATGTAGTTTTCTTGGTCACAGCTATAAATATCATAGAGTGACATGCAGGTACTGTAAAAGCAGTGCCTTCATCATTCTTACCACATGTACAAAAACAAGAAAGTCTCAATTTACAGATGACGAGGAGCAATCAGCAGAACAAAAGGACTTTATGACGATGACCACACGACGTGTCTTTAGCTCCAATCCTGCAACCCCAAAGGACAAAAGCAAACCTTTCATCACCGCCATTGTCAGTACTCAAGACAACAGACTGGTCATGGCAGATTCCAACAACAAGACGGTGAAGGTGTTGGGACTGACTCCACCTTACCGTGTGTACGCTAGCATCGAACTCACTCAGCCCCCTTTACGCCTCGCGCTCTTGCACGATGGCTTGATCGCCGCTACAACCACAATCAACACCATCTACCTGCTGAACGTGGACGACCAGGTGGACGTTAAATCAGAGTTCCAGACGCTAGCAACTTACTGCGGGATAGCAGGAAATAGTCTCGATGACACTCTCATTGTCAGCTGCAGTGCAAACAACGACCAGTTCGCACGTGTTGACATCGTCACTCGCGAAGGTAACGTTATGAGAACGGTCCTGGATGCCAGCACGTTTGAGGGTCTGTGTTCGCCTCAACATCTTTGCCTAGAGAACGGTCACATCTTAGTGTCTGATAATTCGCAAGACGCGGTGTACATAGTGGATACAGGCTCCGATGAGGTTGTTGGCACACTGACCCACGCAGACATGAAACGTCCCTCACAAGTGGCTGTGGACAGGGCTGGTAACATCTACGTGGCATGTTTCCGCAGTCAGTGTGTGTTAGTGAGGTCCAGAAATGGAGAGTGGAGGCGACTGCTGTACGGAACTGAGCACAGCGAAGTGGGGTATGATTATGCGTGTGGTGTGTGTGTCACCAGCTGGGGGGTCGTAGTGGCATGGGATCAGGGTACCTGTGACTTTGTGCTGATTGGGTACGACTAAATGTTGACTTAGAATCAAATGAGTTTGGAGGATGAGAGTTACGTGTGTGTTGATGTGTTTGTTTGCTTGGTCTTTACTTTAAGTTGTTTGTACTCTCTAGTTTGAGGACCGCGACAGCCAAAGTCAGGCACACAAATAGGTTATCGTGCAGTAGAACTTGTAATGATACATTTTGTTTTGTTTGCAACGGATCTCATGTAAGTAAATATGTTTGAATCATTTCTGATCGATCAGAAATGCATGTACATTCAGGTAAGCTTTCTTGCCATGCACTGTCCTATGGTTGCGATATATGGTATGACAACCCTTGAAGGTGGTCGAACCCTCGAATCTGGGTTGGCCGAATTACGTTGGCCATGTATGCATCCCCAAGGGTATTGAGTGTAACGACGCTTAGTGTAGGGTAGACCTTGTGGCATAGTACACTTAAAGCGCCATTTTGAACGTTTGTTCGACGATTTGGACCTTTAAACATTCAAGGGGCATTCGCTGTACTGTAATGTAGAAACACCGGCAATGATTTGCTCAGAACTGCTCCGAAACTTTGCCAAATAATTAAATGAATTTTAAGCAGCAAGCGGTTTGCTTCGTCCAGCTCTCCTGTGTCAGGAGCCGGGTTCCGTTCGTCATCATACTTTATTTAGTTTTCATAGATACCCATTCGTCAAAGCAAAATAAAACCGTTGGGTTGAGGAAGTCAAACCTATAGTGTAGCAAACGCTTGCACATTCCGTGCCATACAGGGCTAAAACGCTTCGCATTACATAAACAAACACACAGACCGTTGGAGAATATCACGGTCTGAAAAGACTACCAAACATTCAGATTTGAAAAATAGAACGCTCAAACACTTATTCTAAGACCTTCTCGCGTGTGTTGTCATCTATTCAGTACCCAAAAGGAACTCTTTAGCTATCGGCTCAATTTCAAATCTGTATCCATATGAATAGCGTATAAAACACTCAGGGGCGAAAAGGTAGGTCGAAAATTATGACTGGCGCAAGAAGGCGTCGCAATGAGAATTGCAGTCTGGGATTCCCACTCACAACAC
The DNA here is from genome assembly GCF_037325665.1 of Littorina saxatilis. Lineage (NCBI taxonomy): Eukaryota > Metazoa > Mollusca > Gastropoda > Littorinimorpha > Littorinidae > Littorina > Littorina saxatilis. The sequence goes on from NW_027127093.1 coordinate 162,706, forward strand.
AGCCATTTTCACTTTGAGTAACTCGACGCTCAAACGTTTATTTAAAGGTATTCCTGGTGTGTGGTCACATGATTACAACCCCCAATCTTAACTGTATAGATCTTGGGGCGATGAGAGACAGTTTTCTTGTTAGACATTATCAATTTAAACAATGCCGTTTTGGTTAGACCGACTTCTCAAGTCAAGTGGACATGAAAGGCTGTCAGTGGATTTCTTCCTAACTTTCTTCGATGTACGTAGTGTATGGTGTGATGGGTTCCTTTGATTGTGAGTGTGTTTTTTCTACATTTCTGCAGATGTGCTTTTCAATATTGAGCTACTTACTTATCAAACACCAAAACGTAATACGATTCTTTTTCATTTGTTCTTCCAAGCAAATGATGCAGTTCCAGCATAGCAAGAAAGGAATGTGCATGATGCAATCAATAAATGAATTGAATATGGGAAATGTCATTGTAATTTGTGCGTATGTGTTCGCGCGCATTAGTGTGTGTGTATGTGTGTGTGTATGTGTGTGTGTATTTGTATGTGTGTGTGTGTGTGTGTGTGTGTGTGTGTGTGTGTGTGTGTGTGTGTGTGTGTGTGTGTGTGTGTATGTGTTTCAAATTGTTCGTATTGTGTAATTGGTTTACGTTTTGGCTTTTGGAAATGTTCTTGACTGCAAAAGTACGTACATCTGACAGACGGGCTATAACACATACAAACGCAGGGGAAGCATATGTCAAAACTTCATTTATTAAACCATTATATTCAAATGCTTCATTATATTTTAATTTTCCAATACGGCTTCTCATCTTTTTCTTCGGTAATATATCAACATTGTGTGGTAAGGTCGAGTGGAAGGACAAGGCTATATAGCACAGGCAGAGGAGCATACATATAAGACACCGAAGACAGAGGTTGCTTTAACTTATCTTTTATTGAAGGAATTGTAACTAAAAATAACCACTCAGGTTGCTTATCTAAATCAGAAATATTGCTAAATCTGGTAGCAACTAGAAACAATGCTGTAAGTTATAAATTACAAACAATAACAGAACTCTAATATAGACCAGAACTAGAAATTATGAATTCTGGTATTTACCAGTACCAGAATCAGCTAGAAACAATAATAAAACCAGACACAATATATGTAGGTAAGACCAGAAACAATATATGCCAGAAATAGTGTTAAAAGGTAATTATTCTAGTACCAACCAGAAATAGAAACTATGAATTCTGGTAGCAACTAGAATTTCTGGTGTGAACCAGAAACACTATATCTATCTATCTATAAAATACGACTTGTGTCTGTGTGTGTGTGTGTGTGTGTGTGTGTGTGTGTGATTGATCGCCATGCACGGCCAAAGTTCTCGATGGATCTGCTTCAAATTTGGTGGGCTTATTGACAGAGACCCCGGACACAACCTGATCGATGAGATATTTCAACACGTGCTCTCAGCGCGCAGCGCTGAACCGATTTTCGTTTTTCACTGCACGTTACTATTTTTAGATCTCCCTTCCTTCGTGCGCTGGCGTCAATCGATATTCCCGTTTGTACGTTTATATTTAGAAGGTCACTGCACGTTACTATTTTTAGATCTCCCTTCCTTCGTGCGCCGGCGATGCCGGCGTACACCCGGCAAAGCCGGGTCCCCGGCGACGGCCGGGTATTCGGCTCTACTTCTTCCCGGCGAAGCGGGTAATCATCTAGTATATATATATATATATATATATATATATATATATATATATATATATATATATCCCATGACCTCCCTTCTTTGTCTCTGTTACTTCAGTATGGGTATATATGTTGTATTTTTATAGCTCAATAAATACATCATGGACTCAAAAAAATATATGATAGTGCAGATTCCGATTTGGGCGAAGAACTACTTTGCTCCCGACCTTTGACCTCGCGCCGAACAATGTGACACATTTGTATGAAGTTCCAAAATCGTATTGCACGGCTCAGAAAACCATATCAGTTGCACGCAAAAATGAATCTCAGAACTGATCTGATGTATGAGATGCAATAAGCAAACGTTTCTTTCATTATGAAAGCAATGCAGGTGGGAAAAAACGAACATTCAACTTACAAGATAACCAGATGCTAGCGAACCAAAACAAAAACACGAGTACCCTCCCCTTGCTTCGTTAGCAGACGACTTTTGAGAATCTGTCAGACCGTCCTTACCTGGCACGGTTGGGCTTCGCTATCATCAGCTGTTTCACGTGTTTTGCGAGCAAGTCTACTCTTTTGCCTGGCTCTGCAGTAAGTCCACATTGGCGATGAAGGTATCTAAGAACTTAACATGTGTGTATTTTTCCGTAATCCAGTCATATTCTTTCAAAATGCAATCAAGCGGCGGTGACAGACTTGGGTCCTGTTTTCATCGCATCAATACCAGTTTAGGTTCATGCAAACACACTCGCAAAACAGTTTATCATGTAGATACATTTCAAATAGGGAGCAAATGGTTAAATCTACATATGTGTTCCCTAAAATTTGCTTCTCTGTCAATAAGACTAATTGTATAATAATGCGTTCGAAAAAAACAACGTGGAATCGATTCTGAATCGAGTCGAGTAAGCCAAATGGGGGCC
>NW_027127093.1:167794-174794 GCF_037325665.1 Littorina saxatilis
CAATTACACTTTGCATTTGGGACATTGATTTCTTCCTAGATGAGACGTTCAATATTTTGGTTGGTTATTGAAGTAGTATACGTGTCCCATTTCATCTTTCAGACAATTGATAACGATGAATTGTGTAATTTCGGCCTTTTTTTGGTTTATACTTTCTATGTTGTGATTTGAATATTGTATTTGCGAACTTTGAATCAATGATGGTATGTCTTTATAGCGTGTGAGAACAAGACGTACGGTGAGAACTGCAGAGAACAGTGTGGTCGATGTGATAACTCAGCTGCTGCCTGTGACGTCTTCAACGGTTCCTGTCTGGCATGTGAGAAAAACTTTGACCTTCCATTATGCACAGGTACAGTTGAACATCTGACAGTAATGCTTATAGCTAAACGTTAGATTCGATACTCCACTTTGTGTTAAAGCGACAGAGTGACGCGGTAGTCCCCCTTTCATAGCACCTGGTCGGCCCTGACGAAGTTGTCTGCCGGCCTTGAGCGCGTTTATTTTTATTTTTTTATAACAGATGTACGTGTCTTAAACATCGGTAGACAGCATACCCGTCAGTTTTGGAAAGCTGTCTGTGATGGGGTGTGGCTGCTGTTGTGTCCGTGTATGCTCAAGTGAACCTTTGCGTTCATATGGCAGATTTTGACAGAGCTATTGATTTAGCAAGAACTCACTCCTGTTTGCCTGGCTTTGCCTCCAAAGGTGATTGGAATGTTTGGTACCCGTGGTTACATTGGCGCTGCGACCAGGATGGAGCTGGACATGTGTCACGTTTCAATATCACAATAAGGTGATTATGAAACGGGTTAGTTACTTCTAACTAACTAACCACACCACGATCCACTCTCGCAGTCATACAATTAAATAGAAACAACAAATTAAAGTATAAGTTTCAGACGCCTGTTTATGTAATAACTCGCCACCTCCCTCGAGACTTCACTCCAAATAATGTTCTTTTACGTTCAAAACGTAAAACCAATGGTCACTGACAAAATGCCAGTTAGAGTATAGAAAATTATAGTAACACGCTGATCCCGTGTAAAGTTAAGAAATATATAGCTGATCTGCCAAAAGTGCTAATTTATGCAGGTGTCACAAACCCCATGCCCACGCTGTCACCACTCGAGTATAATCATACATATCACAGATGACTAGGTGGTAATAAGGGTGCATAAGACATGGTGCACTTAGCTTTGTTGTGCCACTGAGTGGACGGCCTGTAATTAGTTCATAGTCTCCACAACTGCTCCGTAGAATGTAGTGCCGTCTGGCGTGGCTACGAAGCAGGGAAAAGTGGAGACATCAGGCGCCTCACTCAGTCGCTGGTTAGCCGGTTAGCTGGTTACATCACACGATCCGGTTACAGCGTCCGCAGATAACAGCGTCCCGCGGATAGGCAGCAAAAACAGCCAGCAACAGTTGTAGGTAGAAATGAAGAAAGGCTGCAACAAAAAGCCTCGGTGCACCAGACATGTCATGCTACCCCTCACACCCCACCTTTAAACATGTCACCCTGACATATTTTATCGAGCACGTGGGCCTGCATAAACGGACTTTTACAACAACAAATCAGCTATTTTTCTTCCTTCTCTCCATACAGTCGAACTCTGTTATAAGAACATCGCAGGGGCAAGCATTTTTGTGTCCTTGTAAGCGAGGGTCACTGTGAGCGAAAACTCGGTTATAAGGTCTTTTGTGGAAGTGTGTGTTCTTATAACCGAGGGAGAGAAAAAAAAAGAGAGAGAGAGAGAGAGAGAGAGAGAGAGAGAGAGAGAGAGAGAGAGAGAGAGAGAGAGAGAGAGAGAGAGAGAGAGAGAGAGACGCTTTGACGCTTTGACATTTTATTGAATAAACACGAAGGTTCATTTCAAAATGGGTTGGTTGGGGTAAAGGGTACAGCTTTGCGAGAAATTTAAAACAATACACAATATTCATCGTTTCTGTCGCGGCATGGAAACCAGATCGCGTTGAGTGTCTGTGTCTTCTAGGTTTAGCACAGTCGTTCGCATCGTGGAGTGAGATCTTTTATCATCCAGATTGTCAATCACCTGGTGCACTGCCTATACCACCGCTAATATTACGCAAGATCCTGTCACATTTGTCAAGAGAGAGCGAGAGAGTTCTTTCCATGTCTCTTATACTTGAGGCGTCTTCGCACATTTCATCGGGTGAATCAAAAGGAATGTCACAATTTGTGCTGGTCCTTCGGGCAGGTGTTTCTGTCTCTATGTTCTTCAAGCTGCAATGTCCCTTAGGGCGCCCACTGTCACTGACTGTAGTGTTGACGTTTTTTGCACGCTTTTCATCACCTATGACACCACCGTGCCCTGTTTTCTTGGCTCTACTGCGTGTCACCACGCCTGGCTGCGTCAATTTACTCATAACATTGTTCTTACAACGTATTTCACGTGCATGTGCGCTGGCTCCTCTAACAGTGTGTTTGTCGACTTGTTCACGCTGTTTGTCAGTAACAATGCCTTTACTAACTTTGCCATTTGTTTTAACTGTAGCGTCATCTTGGTTTCGTAGAGAGAAAGAGAGAGAGAGAGAGAGAGAGAGAGAGAGAGAGAGAGAGAGAGAGAGAGAGAGAGAGAGAGAGAGAGAGAGAGAGAGAGAGAGAGAGAGAGAGAGAGAGATTTCTTCCCAATTACTTCCATGAAAGTAATGCGCAAACTAAACAAACAAACAAATAACAAACAAACACGTCTGATTTGCAAGTGTGAGAGAAAGCTTTAGGAAGGACAGGGAGCAGGAGAAGCGGTGAAATATACAGGAAAGAAAAGTGAGTACATACCTGTATGAACATGTACTTGCCTCTTCTTCACAAAAAAAGTTAAAGTGCAGTCAGGGGATGTCACATGACAGAGGAAAGAGGGATGTCACATGACAGAGCTACAGGAGAGGGGATGACACATGATGATAGTGGAGAGGGAATGACACATGACTGTGGAGAGGGGACGACACACGGAAACGAAAAAGCCCACTTCCGAGAAATGATAACTTCTTCTTTCGGTTCTTATATCAGAGGGAAAGTCGTATGGGGAGCAAGCAAATGGTGTTCCTATGAGAGAAGGTTCTTACACCACCCTTCCTGGAAATGATAACTTCTTCTTTCGGTTCTTATATCAGAGGGAAGGTCGTGTGTGGAGCAGCAAGTGGTGTTCCTATAAGAGAAGGTTCTTACACCACCCTTCCTGGAAATGATAACTTCTACTTTCGGTTCTTATATATCCAAGGGAAGGACATGTGGGGAGCAAGCAAATGGTGTTCCTGTAAGGGTGGTTTCTTATAAAAGAGGTTCTTATGTGAGAGGTTTTCTAAGTAATCATATAGAACAACTTTGGCAGGGACAAGCGTTATGGTGTCCTTATAGGAGAATTTCTACTAAGCGAGGTCCTTATAAGCGGGGTCGACTGTATCTGCAAAAACCATATACAGATTAGTATTTTAGCGTCACAAAGAGCAAATTATGCGCTAACCTGGAAAGAACAACAGAGAGTATTTCATTCCACAAACACAGACTCGTCAACAGCGTTAAATAATGATTTATTACCTCAAAAGCCTATGTAGGTAGCACTCTCATTGAAGCGAAAACCGCTTCCTCCTTTAAATGGCACCTGTTCGTCAACAGCGATACCCCATTCACCCTCTTGCTGACTCCTTTATGCGGTGAAATTACCTTCCCGCACTGTGAAGAGAATTTGACGACCCGTCAACGTCAGACCGCATGTGAACGGAGAGAAAGTGGTTTCAAACTGAAGTTTTCCTGAAGCCCTCCTGTACATATGCAGAGCGGCGCGTTGAATATCAATGCAGAAATCAAAGCGATGAAGTCCATCAAACTCGCAGGAAATATAAGACACCGACCGTTCTCCCCAGCGCTGAGTTTTCGAGTGTCCAGTTAACATGTCTCAGACAGACAACCTTGACGAAATCACGTGACTAACCCTGTCACATACCCCAGTTCAGTTATCGACAATTCTGCCTCGACAGCAGAAATCACCCCCGTGAAATCCGTGCAACACAAAATACCCGTGTTCGTTTTGCGCTGTCAGCAAAACCCACAACCGTTGACAGAAAGCACAGGCGCTTTCTATCGCAATTGACCAAGAGAAGGCACCCCACCGAGTGACACTTTCTTGATCCATGTCACTAGATCGGGATGACCAGGAATGGCGTCATAGCCACCGGTACATTTTCGTGCTATTTCCGCAAGGGACTGGCTCGCTTCGTTAAGCGCAGCAGGTCCTGTATGGTTCGAAAAACTTTTGGGACAAAAGTCATTCGAACGGGGGCGAGTGTGGCAGGGTGACTCAGTAGTCCCCCTTTGACATCAGCTGTTATGCACAGACGGAGTTGAGCGTGGACTATGCATAATAGCCCTGCATTTCTTATACGTCGGTAGATAGCATATACCCGTCAGATTTGGAAAGCTGTATGTGATAGAGTCTGCCTGCTGTTGTCTCCTTGTATGTTGAAGTGAACCTTTTTGTTCACAAAGCAGATTTTTAAAGGGCTATTTATTTAGCCCGAACTTCTTCTGTCAGTTGTAAATCCAGTTAAAGTCATACGTCATCTTTGCGTTTATCTCTGTATGTATATGTATACGTAGATTTAAGGAAGGCTCTCAGAGGTAAAATGTGCATACCAAAGCTATATTCATACTGGACTTCTAAATTCAAATGTTAGTAGAACTGCTTTTCAAATCCACAAAGATGCTAACTAACCTATGTTGTGTTTTTCCAATGATCAGAGTGTGTTGACGGCTACTTTGGTGATGACTGCCAACACAAGTGTGGTCAGTGTGCGGGCAACCTTGTGTGCAACAAGACCACTGGACACTGTCCAGGTGTATGTCAGCCTGGGTATGAGCATCCAACATGTGAACACGGTGAGTGATCATCACGTGTGTTGTATTGGTTTTTGACACTATGTTGTATTACAGTATAGAAAGCAACAAAAATCAAAACCTCTTATTAAGTGCAAGATAAAGCACACAACAACAAAGAGCATCATATAAGACAGACTGAGCGCAGTTCAAGCACAACACAAACAGGTGTGTAAACCTGTTCCTGGCATATCTCTGCATATACGGACTGTTTAGTCAAGTCATAGGAACTGGTACGCAAACAGGTAGGAGCTTTCTAAATACACGTTCCAAAATGAATTTGATGTCACCAGCAGAAGGTCTAATCATGTGCACTTTCCACAATGTGGTCAGTGAAATCTCCGTCATGGGGTACATGGGAGAGGACACCGTTCTTCACTCAACATACTGCTATCGTGTTTGCGAATAAGTTATCTGTAGGCTATATTTATAACATATCTCTGTAAAGCGTATTATTTTTTAAATGTTTAATCCAGAGTGTCAGAACAAGACGTACGGTGAGAACTGTACGGAATGGTGTGGACGTTGTGAGAACTCTGCTGCCTGTGACGTCTTCAACGGTTCCTGTCAGGCCTGTCAGGGGAATTACTCTCTTCCATTGTGCAAAGGTATTGAGTACGTCTGCATCTATCGTGCATTTATTTAACATTTTGAGTGCTGAAAAACATTCATTTTCTGGCATAAGGCAAAGAACCGCGTTGATGCAGCATCCGTAATAAGTTCAAAAGAGCTAGAAACCGCGCGTGAGAGAGAAAGAGAGATAGACAGAGAGAGGGAAGGAGTGAAGAAAATAAAAGAAAGAGTGGGTGAGAGAGAAACAAACAGAGGGAGGGAGGGACGGAGGGAGGGAGGGACGGAGGGAGGTAAAGAGAGAAAGAGAGAGAGAAGAAGAGAGAGAGAGAGAGAGAGAGAGAGAGAGAGAGAGAGAGAGAGAGAGAGAGAGAGAGAGAGAGAGAGAGAACTTTGAACTTTGAACTTTATTTATTTATCGAGGGTAACAGAATAAGCAAAGTATACATGCTTTTTTTCGTCCGGCCCTCGCCCATTGAGGGTAACTCAATTAATAACAAGAAGAAATAGAAGTTAAGTTAATTACAATACAATGTATATAATTAACATGTCAAAAATTCAAAAGACATTTCAAAATGCATTATATGAATATCAAGCAATGATGTAATATTATCACATAATTATTTACTTGTTTCCAAGAGAAACAGCATGTACACTTCTTTGAAGGAAGTTTCACTGAATTGCATTTTAATTAAATCAGGAATGGAGTTCCGCAATAAGGCGCCAGAATAAGAAAGACTTGATTTGTAAAGGTCAATTCTAGGGGTTGGGGTAATTAATTTGTTTAGTACAAGCCACAAAATAAAAGGTTGGACACTGTCATTCTACGAAGAGTAAACTTCCAAGAAATGTTGGTCTGATCTGGTTGGACTGGGTGGCCGAGTGGTAACGCACTTGCGCTCGAAAGCGAGAGGTTGCGAGTTCGACCCTGGGTCAGGGCGTTAGCAATTTTCTCCCCCCTTTCCTAACGAGAGGGGTTCACTAGTCCGAGGGTTCACTAGTCCGAGGGTCCACTAGTCCGAGGGTTCACTAGTCCGAGGGTTCACTAGTCCGAGGGTTCACTAGTCCGAGGGTTCACTAGTAGGGTTCATTAGTCCGAGGGTTCACAATAGACGCTTGAACAAAGGATATTCAATTTGATTTGTTTTTATTTTGTGTGTGTATGTGTGCGTGGATGTGCGTGTGTGCATGTGTTTTTCACTGCTGTGGGAACCAAATCGAAGAATATTCTCAAAAAAACACCGAGTTGTTTTCATTCAAAAAAATAATGTGGTGTTTTATATTTTGACTGAAGAAATCTCAGACTATTTCCCCCAAGAAACTTAGTTATTTATATTTTGACTGAAGAAAGGATATTAAATTTATCAGGATACCGCCCCGACTGGACAATTACGTGATCGAACTGCCTACAGTTTTTAGTCATATTATATAGCACCTCGGGTTTCCTTTTGCCCGTGAGGGTCAATTAGTTATCCCACCGACCTGAATTATGGAGAGGATCGAGCCTGGGTTGTACTACAGCCTCACACATAATTT